>NC_068439.1:13401888-13501888 GCF_023373465.1 Oncorhynchus keta | reverse complement strand
AATTTTCAGAACGATAGCTCACAACACCAAAACAAACCAAGGACCACGCGAGCAACGAGAGACCTGGTTAATGTGGCCACACAAACACACACCTCCAACCCCACAATGATCAGATGTGACGTAACATCGTTCTCAGAGACGACAGAGGACAGTGGAACACCACCAGTTTCTGTTTCTCTAGCATCGATCTACCATCCCCACCCTGAGGCCAGCTCGCTCCCCACCCTCTCAGACATTAGAACACTACTACAGCAGTGTGAATGACCATACGGTGTGTGGAGGGGAAGGAGGGATCCAGGCCTCCCAACAATGCTCCACATAGGCTCCACATAGGGTTGAAGAATTCCTGGGAAGAATTCTCTCAATTCAATGTAAGGGCTTTATTGGCATGGGAAACATTTGTTAACATTGTTTATTATCTACTTCTCTTGCTTTGACAAAAGTGAAATAAACAATAAAAATGAACAGTAAACATCACACTTACAGAAGAGATTTCAAATGTCATATTATCTCTCCCTCTCCCCTTCCCTGGCCAAACACTATCCCTACCAAACCCAACCCTGGGCTGTATGGTTGTGCTGTACAGAACCTCTGTACCAAGAGTGTACAGCCAAGACCCAGGCTTGTATGAGACCCACTGTCAGCCACAGCTGCTTTGGTCTGTGTGCCTTCTCTATAGCAGAGCTAATCGAGTAATCGAGTTAGGTTAGCCACGCAGATGGGCACGAATTTGATCGGGAATAAGGTGAAGAAAATAAGGATGCCATTTCATGTGCTGCAACAATGCAGTTCACACAGTCAATATTCAAACAGTATTAGGCTACTGTTTTATATATGGGGAAAACACCACAGGGGAAAATCTAATTTGCATATATTTAACTTTAACCTTAATTCATTTACAAAAATGTAATGTAAATTTAAAAATGACAATCGAAAATAATATAAGAATATGCTATGACGTGAAATTAGCCTATAGCAAAGTGTTTAAATCCGGGGTCGTCTTGTTTCCAGAGAGGAGGACTACTGCTTCTTCTTCTCTACTCTCTCCTCTCACTGGATTCCCTTCTTAATTAGTGACGTGTTCAAGTTAGTGGACCGGACAGAAGGAACTAACCATGCAGTGTGATCCAATCCTTTTGCATTTCACCTGACAAATTAAGAGTCAAATTGTGGCTACATGCTCTTAAATCGCCTGACAGCTTGAATCTGAGTCAGGATAGGAAGTGATAAATAGCAATTTGGTAACTGGGATCTGGTGTGTGTGTGTGTGTGTGTATGTGTGTGTGTGTGTAATTACATATATGTATGTGTGTAAATACATATGTATGTATGTGTGTAAATATATATATGTATGCATGTGTGTAATTACATATATGTATGTATGTATGTATGTATGTATGTAAATATATATATATATATGTATGTGTGTAAATATATATATATATATATGTATGTGTGTAAATATATATATATATGTATGTATGTATGTAAATATATATATATATATGTATGTGTGTGTAAATATATATACATATGTATGTGTGTGTAAATATATATACATGTATGTATGTGTGTAAATATATATATATATGTATGTAAATATATATATATGTATGTATGTGTGTAAATATATATATATATATATGTATGTAAATATATATATATATGTATGTATGTGTGTAAATATATATATATATGTATGTATGTGTGTAAATATATATATATATATATGTATGTGTGTAAATATATATATAAAAATAAAAATATGCCATTTAGCAGACACTTTTATCCAAAGCGACTTACATATATATGTATTTGGTGTAAATATATATATATGTATGCATGTGTCACACACACACACACACACACACACACACACACACACACACACACACACACACACACACACACACACCAGATCCCAGTTACCAAATTGCTATTTATCACTTCCTATCCTGACTCTGTTTCAAGCTGTCAGGGGAATTAAGAGCACTGTGAAAAAAACACTGTAGTCCAATTACAATGTACAACATTGTTGTTAGATTTCAGTAATTGCTTTGTAATTGTGTAGTAACAGAGTTTGACCGTTTTTGTTCTTACACAAGTGGAATGTTTAATCTCGTCCAGAAGCAGTTTTATATGTCCTATGGTCAGGACTATTCCAAATATGTGAATAACTTGCATCAATATATTAATCCTTTTCACATTGGTAATTTCACCAAGTAGGCTAATCAATGTTTGATATGAAGCTAACAGGGGGAATAACCCTTGGTGATGGTGGTCTTTCAAGAAGGCATAATGGCTTCAGTTGTCCTCTACATACAATGGCTATATGGCTATAGAAAACTATGATATGAAACAACCATACCATAATACCCCCCCATTAATCCATACATTTAAGGGGTGACAAGGTCAGATGTTGCTGTGACGATCCATGATGCTGCTGGTATACATATGAACCCATTAGAGTAAAATTGTACCCATTAAATCCCATTGTAAGCTACTGGGACTTGATTTACCTCTCGTCCTGTTCAACCCGGGCCATCACACACCATCTATGGATTTTGGGGGGTCATCTAGAACAATGCCTCTAATTTAGCTGCCCCAAAGGGGAGGAAGGGAGAAATGCGCCAGAGGACATTCTGCTCTTTACTGTAAGAGAGCCATCAAAATGACATTTGAAGCAGAGCAGAGGCGTGGTTGGGTAGGCAGGGGTTCAGTTCCCCAAAGGCTAATATGGTCAAGCCCTTGCCTTTGGCGACCTCTAGCTAGCAATCATCCAAGGTAGTTGCTGATAACTAGTATGTGTACTGTTCTTGTGGCTATGGAAATGTAAATGAATCGAGGCTTGCGAGCCACCTATTACTTTTAGAATAGTACTGTAAGCTAATGGGACTCACACTGTTTCTGGCCTACATGCTAACTCGAACTAGACATATTTGTTTAGCTAGTAATTGGTTTCTATAGTAATGTCACCATGAAACACATTTTATTTACGTAAACTGTAACGTTAGGTACTTAGATTGCCATGGGATCAGACTCGCTCCCATTTACTAGTAAACATTAACGCCAGTTTCAAACTAGCGACTTTACATAGCCTCTCACGGGGAAATTAAGCTGCCAGCTCCAACTAGCCCGGCTAGCAAGCTACTCGAAGTCAACTGTGCCTAAAACAGAAACTAGAACAAGCTAATTAGTTGGTTAGCTGTATGTCTATTTTCCTTCTCAGATAATATTGGCTAGCTACAAAGAACTAAAAACATAAATGACAAAACATAAATGAAGCAGGGTGACACTTTACCTGTTTTGTCGGGTCATTCCTCCCGTGCTCAGAAGACAGGTGATGTCTCAGCAGCAAGGCCCGCTTGTAATTTCGACTACCTCTCACCAGCTCGTCGTTGTTTTTAGTGGGAATGTTGTGACACCAGGAGCAGGACATAAGTCCCGTCTCCTGACAAAATGTGAGCCATGGAAACTCCTGTAGCCATGAAGCTTGGAATTGGGGGTGTTTCTGGAGTAGCGTCTGCGGTCTCATTTCTACCCAAGATTTCCTGGCAGCTTCGCCTCTGTCGTCCTCGGATCGAGTGCCCCCGCTGCCCAAGTCAGCGCCGTCCTCGTTGTTCAGGCAGTTACCCGCTGTCCGGCTACTCCCTTCCCTGGACTCGTCTTCTCCGACAGTTACTGCCACCCAACCGATACGATCGTCTCCTACCCCGGCTGCCCAGTTGCCCCCTTCCGGGTCCTCTTCCTCCTCAGCCTCTGGTTCTGCGCTATCACTGAGAGATCCCCCACCCTCCACTCTCCCTTGCGATGGTCCTTTTGCCCCCAGATCCCTATCCTCTTCTTGATCTGGCCTGTTCCCGTTCAAATGTCGGTCTTGACAGGCCTGGGCCTCCCAGCTGTTACTGTTGCCCCCACCGACACCACTGGAGCTGGTTACCGCTAATCCACCTCCTCGGAACGCCAGAGACCTGCGGTTTCTCTCTCCGGACATTTTCTTAATATATTAAAATCTACCACTTTCTTAACAATATTACTACTAATTTATATTTCTTTAAGTATTATATGTTACGGATCCGAATTAAATGGCTGGTTGTCGTTTTTTCCCGCTTTGGCCTCCTGGTGAGAGTATGTAGGTTATGCGGAAATAAATAAAGCTTTTAAACGCATAATGAATTTCAGGGTTCTAGCTGCGTCCGCGCAGGCTTGCAGAGGTCGAATGGCAACGACTTTCCCCATAATGCACCTCGATCAGAGAAAGGGGGGTAGTGGGGGGGCTCATTTAAAGGAAGATGGGGGGTGCGGTTAACAGCATGGCGTCTTTTGTTTGAGTGGCTGCGCTCATTTTACGCGTGCTTCTCATCTTTGTTTTCCTTCTCTTCAACCAATACATCCTTGTCCTCCTTTCATACCTCCTGCCAAGCGGGTTGACAGTCCCCTTGTATTAACTGCGACAAACAGATCTTGTGCGCTTATCGTGTTTGTTTTCTACTAATTCCAATGGACAGGTAAAGCTAGTGATCCAACGCACAAGGTGTAGTGATGGTGGTGGTGACAGCCTACCGGTTACCACAGCCACAAAGTCAACATTGGCTATATCGTAAAAATTCCAGATTTTTTGTTGTTGCTGCTTTTGGGCAGTGGTGGAAAAAGTACCCGAATGTCATACTTGAGTAAAAGTAAAGATACCCAAATAGAAAATGACTTAAGTAAAAGTGAAAGTCAACCAGTAAAATACTACTTATATATGCCATTTAGCAGACGCTTTTATCCAAAGCGACTTACAGTCATGTGTGCATACATTCTACGTATGGGTGGTCCCGGGAATCGAACCCACTACCCTGGCGTTACAAGCGCCATGCTCTACCAACTGTGCCACAGAAGGACCACTACTTGAGTAAAAGTCTAAAAGTATTTGGTTTGAAATACACTTACCTATCAAAAGTAAATGTATAAATACTTCCTAATTCATTATATTAAGCAAACCAGATCTTGTTTTTAATGTATTTGTGGATAGCCAGGGGGCTCACTCCAAAACTCAGACATAATTTACAAATGAAGCATTTGTGTTAATAAGTGAGTCCAACAGATTAGAGGCAGTAGGGATGACCAGGGATGTTCTCTTGATAAGTGCGTGAATTTGGGCGAGCATTCAAAATGTATCGAGTACTAGGGTTGTTAAGGTTGAGGGTTAGCAGTGTGTTGGGGTTGGGCATAAGGTTAGCAGTGTGTTAGGGTTGGGCATAAGGTTAGCAGTGTGTTAGGGTTGGGCATAAGGTTAGCAGTGTGTTGGGGTTGGGCATAAGGTTAGCAGTGTGTTAGGGTTGGGCATAAGGTTAGCAGTGTGTTGGGGTTGGGCATAAGGTTAGCAGTGTGTTAGGTTTGAGGCTAGGGTTAGGGAATGATTAACACTTTCATGGTTCTTTGCATACCAACTTTTCCCCCACTACTATTTCGATATTTTCAACAACAAAAAAATGTAATCCAACATCACTCCTTTTTTTTATTATGTACTTATAATACAATTAACTCAAACTCATTTAGTCCAAATGTAGGCTATATCTTTTATTAAAATAGATTTAGTGAAAAACCACAGCTATATCAGAGACAATGTTATCATCAATCAATAACAATCAAAATAAGTAAATATGAATTGCTTGGAAATGTACATAGTCAAATGTGACTAAGTGGAATATTTTGCTGTTCAAATGAGGTTTTGTTGATGAATAGACCAAAACAAGTAGCCCTAATTCATTCGCTTAAACATGTATAATGATATATTATTATATTATATTATTATATGTTTAAGTCAACATGATCAATAGTCTATAAAACATTTTTTTGGTATAAACCATTAGTTGTCAGGCCTGATTTTACATTGCTGTTGTTTTTTCCCCTCCAGATTATTGAAGTTAAAGATCCATACAAAATAGGGGAATTTATATTGATCTATTCTAGCCTATGTAATCCCATGGAAACTTGCTCCTGCTATGCTGCTCCAGCAGGTGGAAGCCTTTCATGATTCACTGAGTTGACTGACTGACAGCACAGTTAGATTAATGAGTGGCATTGTTAGGCCTAGTGTTCAGTGTCCTGTTTCAAAGTCAGTAAATTAAGGACTAAGCTAGGACACAGTGTTTGACTCTGCTTCTGGTAATGGCATGTGTTTTTAAAGCCTTGTCAGGTCTACATCCAGAGAAAGGGGGGGGGTAATGGCATGTGTTTTTAAAGCCTTGTCAGGTCTACATCCAGAGAAAGGGGGGAGGGTAATGGCATGTGTTTTTAAAGCCTTGTCAGGTCTACATCCAGAGAAAGGGGGGGGGTAATGGCATGTGTTTTTAAAGCCTTGTCAGGTCTACATCCAGAGAAAGGGGGGTAATGGCATGTGTTTTAAAGCCTTGTCAGGTCTACATCCAGAGAAAGGGGGGAGGGTAATGGCATGTGTTTTTAAAGCCTTGTCAGGTCTACATCCAGAGAAAGGGGGGAGGGTAATGGCATGTGTTTTAAAAGCCTTGTCAGGTCTACATCCAGAGAAAGGGGGGTAATGGCATGTGTTTTAAAGCCTTGTCAGGTCTACATCCAGAGAAAGGGGGAGGGTAATGGCATGTGTTTTTAAAGCCTTGTCAGGTCTACATCCAGAGAAAGGGGGGTAATGGCATGTGTTTTTAAAGCCTTGTCAGGTCTACATCCAGAGAAAGGGGGGAGGGTAATGGCATGTGTTTTTAAAGCCTTGTCAGGTCTACATCCAGAGAAAGGGGGGAGGGTAATGGTATGTGTTTTTAAAGCCTTGTCAGGTCTACATCCAGAGAAAGGGGGGGGGTAATGGCATGTGTTTTTAAAGCCTTGTCAGGTCTACATCCAGAGAAAGGGGGGAGGGTAATGGCATGTGTTTTTAAAGCCTTGTCAGGTCTACATCCAGAGAAAGGGGGGAGGGTAATGGCATGTGTTTTTAAAGCCTTGTCAGGTCTACATCCAGAGAAAGAGGGGAGGGTAATAAAATGTGCATGCCCAAAACAATCAGTGTCTCTCCATTTAAATGCCTCAAATGTGTGTTGTTGTACTACTGACACAATTGTGGTTGGAATTGCATGTCTTTTTTGTTGTTGTTGTTTGAATGGAAATGAATAGATCAATAATGATGAATGTGTCAAGGCCACACCTCCTGTCTTTCACCAGTGCCTTCAGAAGGTATTCACACCCTTTGACTTGTTCAACATTTTGTTGTGTTACCGCCTGCATTTAAAATGGGATCAATTGATATGTTTTGTCTCTGACCTACACACAATACCCCACAATATCAAAGTGGAATAATTTTTTTTTTTTTTAAATATGCAAATTATTTAAAAATTAAAAGCTGAAATGTCTTGAGTCAATAAGTAATCAACCCCTTTGTAATGGCACGCCTAAATAAGTTCAGGAGAACATTTTGATAAAAAGTTTGAATAAATTGGATGGACTTACTCTGTGTGTAGTAATAGTGTTGAACATGATTTTTGAATGACTACCTCATCTCTGTACCCCATACATACAGTACAATGATCTGTAACGTCCCTCATTCCAGCACCACATTTCCAACACAGATTAAACCACAAAAACCAGGGAAGTTTTCTAATGCCTCGCAAAGAAGGGCACCTATTGGTAGATGGGTAAAAATAAAAATGTAAGCAGACGTTGAATATCGCTTTGAGCATGGTGTTGTTATTACACTTTGGATGGTGTATCACTTGTTCAGGATAAAAAAAATAAACGGAATGGAGCTAAACACAGGCAAAATCATAGAGGAAAACCTGGTTCAGTCTGCTTTCCACCAGACACTGGGAGATTAATTCAACTTTCAGTAGGACAATAACCTAAAACACAAGGCCAAATCTACACTGGAGTTGATTTCCAAGAAGACAGTGAGTGGCAGAGTTACTGTTGACTTAAATCTACTTGAAATTCTATGGCAAAACCTGAAAATGGTTGTCTAGCAATGGTCAACAACCAATTTGGCAGAGCTTGAAGAATTGTGAAAAGAATAATGGGCACATATTGCACAATCTAGGTGTGGAAAGTTCTTAGAGACTTACCCAGAAAGACTCACAGCTGTAATCGCTGCCAAAGTTGATTCTAACATGTATTGACTCAGGGGGTTGAATACTTATGTAAATGTGATATTTCTCTATTTCGTTTTCAATAAATTTGCAAAAATGTCTAAAAACATGTTTTCACTTTGGCATTGTGGGTTATTGTGTGTAGATGGGTGAGATAAAAATCAATTTAATCCATTTTGAATTCAGGCTGTAACACAACAAAATGTGGAATAAGTCAAGGGGTATGAATACCTTCAGAAGGCACTGTACTTAGATCTTTCTTAAATTATTAATATATGGATCTAGTTAAGGAAGTCTATGGTTATAGTCTGAGTCAAGTCGGAAGTATTTGCAACGACGCTGGGCCAATTGTGCGCCACCCTATGGGACTCCCAATCATGGCCCGTTGTGATACAGCCTGGAATCAAACCAGGGTCTGTAGTGGCGCCTCTAGCACTGAGACACAGTGAGACTTCTTTGCCACTCGGGAGCCCAAAATATATAGTTTTGTGTGTTGAAATAGATCGTTTGATTAATGCGGTGAGCTCTCGCTGGCCCTTGAAAATCCAGGGGAGAGGGTGTAAATCTCGCGCCGGGCCGTACCCATATCCGCAGCAGGTCTCCAAGGTGAACAGCCTCTGGCATGTTAGAACAATGTAGGTAAGAGAATTCGGCAAGTCAGATCCGTAACTTCTGGATAAGGATTGGCTCTAAGGGCTGGGTCGGTCGGGCTGGGGTGAGAAGCGGGGCCGGGGCCGAGCTCGAGCCGCGGCTGGGGAGCAGTGAGGGTATACCATAAAACAGGTTCAATGAGTTAGCCAGCTAACTTTGATCAACAGACAGAAAGATAAATAACTGTTGATTTTCTTGTTCATTGGGTGAGCTATACTTCGATATGTGTTTTTGGCTGTTGACTCAATTAGACCATGCCCATCTCAAGCTTATCTTTCCCCCAAAACATGTTTTTCAGAATAGTTAGGCAAGTTAGCTGGATAACTCCTCGACTCTGCTTTGTATTATACCACTGTGGAGTTAAACAATTAACCACGTGCCTGGCTCTTGTTTACACTTTCTACGTACTCTACGGCTTGACGTCACAGAGGGCCCCACCCCTACTGCCTAGCAGCATGTGAGTGCGCAATACTGCTGGAGCGAAGTGGGGAACCTGCAAGCTTTTTCACACAAAAAATAATAGCAGAAACAGCATACAGCGTAAAGATGGAGGAAGCAGATCAAGGTAATGTATTTGCCATAGCACACATTGCAAAATTACATTCATATTACAGACAAGCATTTTTTTTAAACACTGTTTAGTTTGTTTTAAACCAAAGTTAACCAGCTAGCTGTGGGCTAGCCCCGGGAAGCCTGTGGAAGTTCCATCACAGACAGAAATATATTTATTAGTAACCAATGTAGTTCATCTGTGTCGTTTATAGTGAATCAAATTAAGCATAGTGGGCAAAACAAGCAAGGAAGTGACCAAGCACAAGCTAGCGAGATGCTATTGGCGCGTTGCAGCATGTATTTACATATTTCCGTTAGGAACGTGTGAAGTGCGCGTGTGCACAAACGCAATTCTTTAAAACTTAGTGCATTGTGTTCGTAACATATTTATGTTTTGGCAACAGACGCATCTATTGAGATAAAATGTCGGCCCGGTTTCACCTAGTTCCGTCCTCTCCCACTGCCCTTGTGTGGTGGTGAGAAAGCAACATTTATTAACGGATGCTTCAAGTTTATAGCCCCAGTGACGTGTCTGGGTTACCCCATCGGGATTCGTTATAATTTTGGTTCAATTGCAGAAATCAGTTTAAAGAGGGGTTTGAACCCGGTGTAAATCACTGACGCATCACAACACGTCAAACCAATCAAATGCCATACTTGGGCGGTGCTCCGAAGGTGCTGTCCAGATTAGCGCGGTAGGAGAGACTGCGCGGTAGGAGAGACTGCGCGGTAGGAGAGACTGCGCGGTAGGAGAGACTGTGAGGACTAACGATGTCAACATAACACTGGTGACAAAACATTTGAGAAAGTTTGCAGGTTTTCACATCTTTTATTTCGAGATGAGCTAAATCTGTGACGAGAGGGGAGAAATGGTCTACAGTGGTGGTCATATCAATATTTGTGACGTTTCTGAAGTGATGTTTGACTGTAAAGGCTAGCATAAGGGACAACAAGTAGCTAGTCACAATGAGGTTCGTTTTGAGAAAAGCCAGAAAACCTTGTACGCTACCAAGGTATAACTAACTAGCTAGCTACTTGCTAGTTAATTTTCTCACACGATTATAAAGCCAACAAAATGTTTATTAAAACAGCATATTATTTACTTAAAAAGCTAGCTGTGTTAGTCACTAGTTTTTTCAGGGTCAGTGATACACAGGCAGTACATGGATGTTCTATCAATGGGAACGACTGCAATAATTTTGAAAGCAATATTGCTAAAACAAATGAAATTAAATGTAATGAAATTCAATTGTTTCCTGTAATGCTCATCTCTTGTAGCCTAATTGTCATGTCTTTATTTTCATAATGTACCTAAATTACAAGGGTTGGATTTGCACTAAACTATTTTATATGTCAGCATTTAAAAGACATGTACAAAATCTGGTATATGGTTTGCCTCATATACATTGTCTACTGGTAACATTTTAAATTGAGAACATACAGCTCAACATGTAAACAATGAGTTGAGCTATTCTCTGCTTCAGATGCCCATTAGGCCAGTAATGCCATCATACTGTAGGCCTATGGCAACATTGGCGATGCCATTTGACAGGGCTATTCATCTATCTTCTTACAGGGGCCAGTGGTAAAATTTCAGGGGGGCCGGACGTTTTCCACATGCCATTATTCTTCAGAAGAACTGTATGAAAAAAGAAAACCACACTATAGACAAACACAATGGTGCTTGTCATTTTGGCACAGAATGTTGGATTTTTGTGGGATTTGTTTTGCATATCTTTTAATGTTCAGAATTGATTAAAGGGCCAGTCTAAATGAATGAGGTTGAATAGCCACCAGTTGAATAGTTCTGCCATATGATGAGCTGCAAAACAGATTTACATAGCTGATATACTGAGAGAGTGACAATCAAATAAAACAGATCGGAGATCTTACATACTAAACCAAGAGGCAATGTTCATTTGAGAACACAACAGAGACGGAACCCTTTCCCCTCTTTATGGCAGGATTGTGAAAAGGCTAAAGTCTACAACACTTAGTCTGCTCTTACATGCTGACCAGATTGGACATGTCACGTGCACGAGCGTCACAAAATACATTTAAAAATCCATGTTATTCAATTATTGCACCCACACTGCTCGCGTGCGCAAACGAGCATCTGCGATGCCAAGGGCTAAAATAGAAATCCTTTCTATTTCTGATGAAGATCGCGCTGCAAGTCCTGCCTCTCCCATCTCCTCATTGGTTTATAGAAGCAGGGTGCCACGTGCCATCTCGTCATTGGTTATACCCACATGGGTGATTGAAAGACCAACTGTTTTGCCGGTTGTGGTAATACTATGAAAGTGTAGATGCCGATCACCATATAAGTTCAAAGATGAAAAAGCCTGGAAGGAGGAGAGATGACTAGAAACGATTCAGTTGGCCTTTTTATGTGTGCATTAATTGTCGTAGTAGAGGACCTTTTACATTTCAGGTAAAATAACAACTCAATGTTTATATCCCAGGACAAATTAGCTAGCAACAGCAAGCTAACTAGCTAAATTGCCATACATGTTTAATGCTTTTCGATCTGTCCCCAAATTAACGTAATTGGTTCAGAGTTTGTTTTGATATTTTAACCTGCGTGTCGTGATCGCGTTTGGTGTGGGGGGACAAAATACATTTATGCACGATGGTGCACGCGCGCAGCCGGTTTGGGTTCGGTGTTATCATAACTTTTTCTAGTTTTGGGAACAGAGAACTGTATTAAGATCAAATGTTTCATTGATGAGAAAATGTGCAGAATGTTGGCCAAAATCCATCTCGTTCCATCTTCTCCCACTGCCCGCTAGTGGGCTTCCTCTCACGACATATTTGGTAGTATATGCTCGCCAACGCAAGTTCAGCCTTCTGCAGAAGCTTGTAAAAAGGTTTGATATACAATACAAGTAAAACAAGATACACTACATGGCCAAAAGTAGGTGGACACTCCTTTGAAATGAGTCGACTAAATCAGCCACGTACGTTGCTGACAGGTGTATGAAATGGAGTACACAGCAGCGCAGTCTTTATGGACAGACATTGGCATTAGTATGGCCGTACTGAAGAGGCTGTATCACATCCGGCCGTGATTGGGAGTCCCACAGGACAGCACACAATTGGCCCAGCGTCGTCCGGGTTTGGTCGCGGTAGGCCATCATTGTAAATAAGAATTTGTTCTTAACTGACTTGCCTAGTTAAATAAAAAAATATTTATTTTTAAAGAGCTCAGTGACTTTCAACATGGCACCGTCATAGGATGCCAGCTTTCCAACTAGTCAGTGCTGCCCTGCTAGAGCTGCCCCGGTCATCTGTAAGTGCTGTTATTGTGAAGTGGAAACGTATAGGAGGAACAACAGCTAGACCACACAAGTGCACAGAATGGGACCGGTTAGTGCTGGAAGTCTTTGTCTTTATTACTCAGACAATGACACAAGATATGGTTATTGAATGAATGGCAACGTAGAGCCTAATACAACCGATATGTTATATACTATATATACCAAAGTATGTGACTATGCAACACTCACTACCGAGTTCCAAACGGCCTCTGGAAGCAACGTCATCACAAGAACTGTTTGTCGGGAGCTTCATGAAATGGGTTTCCATGGCCGAACAGCCGCACACAAGCCTAAGATCACCCTGCTTAATGCCAAGCGCCAGCTGGAGCGCTGTAAAGCTCGCCGCCATAGGACTCTGGAGCATGGTTTGGGCTAGGCTACTTAGTTCCAGTGAAGGGAAATCTTTATGCTACAAAATACAATGACATTCTAAACCATTCTGTGCTTCCAAATTTGTGGCAACAGTTTGGGGAAGAGCCTTTCCTGTTTCAGCATGACAGTGCCCTATGTACACCGCAAGGTCCATACAGAAATGGTGTGTCGAGATCGGTGTGGAAGAACTTGACAGACTTGCACAGAGTCCTGACCTCGAACTCCATCTAAAACTTTTCTGATGAATTGGAACACCGACTGTGAGCCAGGCCTAATCGCCCAACATCAGTGCCTGACCTCACTAATGCTCTTGTGGCTGAATGGAAGCAAGTCCCTGCAGCAATGTTCCAACATCTAATAGAAAGCCTTCCCAGAAGAGTGGAGGCTGTTATAGCAGCAAAGGGGGACCAACTCCATATTAAAGCCGTCCCAGAAGAGTGGAGGCTGTTATAGCAGCAAAGGGGGACCAACTCCATATTAAAGCCTTCCCAGAATATTGGAGGCTGTTATAGCAGCAAAGGGGGGACCAACTCCTTATTAAAGCCTTCCCAGAAGAGTGGAGGCTGTTATAGCAGCAAAGGGGGACCAACTCCATATTAAAGCCTTCCCAGAAGAGTGGAGGCTGTTATAGCAGCAAAGGGGGACCAACTCCATATTAAAGCCTTCCCAGAAGAGTGGAGGCTGTTATAGCAGCATAGGGGGACCAACTCCATATTAAAGCCTTCCCAGAAGAGTGGAGGCTGTTATAGCAGCAAAGGGGGACCAACTCCATATTAAAGCCTTCCCAGAAGAGTGGAGGCTGTTATAGCAGCAAAGGGGGACCAACTCCATATTAAAGCCTTCCCAGAAGAGTGGAGGCTGTTATAACAGCAAAGGGGGACCAACTCCATATTAAAACCTTCCCAGAAGAGTGGAGGCTGTTATAGCAGCAAAGGGGGACCAACTCCATATTAAAGCCTTCCCAGAAGAGTGGAGGCTGTTATAGCAGCAAAGGGGGACCAACTCCATATTAAAGCCTTCCCAGAAGAGTGGAGGCTGTTATAGCAGCAAAGGGGGACCAAATCCATGTTAATTTTGGAATGAGATGTTCAATGAGCAGGTGTCCACATAGAACAAGAAAGTCTCTGTCTGGTCCTCAACTTCAAAACCCAACCTCAAGTTAACTGTTACTTTGTTGCACGCTTTTGAAAAAACGAAAGAAAGAAAATGAGTCTTAATATACATACAATATTAATTCTCCGGTATTTTACAGAAATATATTTATGCTTTGTTGCTTTGCAGTTATTTTCACTGAAGTGGGTTGAAAATAAGCCTCACCATGTTTGCTGCTGGAACGCCGACACACCACACCTTTAGATGTGTCACTACTTTACTGTGTACCAAATACAGATTGTTCTGGGCTTGAATCAATAACCCATTGATTACCGTTTACTGTTAGCCATTTTTAGCTTTATGTAGACAGTCATCATTCAATTGTCACAGTTTGGATGAAGGCGTAGCCTGTTGACGTTGTAATGTTTGTTAGTTGGTAAGCGACACTGACGTGTACTGTTACCACTGTTCTTGTGGGTCATTTGTTTACAGGATGTTGGCTTGTAGTCTACCAGCACTCTTCAGTTTTACTGCCATCTCCGAAACGTTGTAAACAAATCCTGTCTCTACATGTCTAGCCTAGTATTTTACGCCCAGAACTAGGCTACACATTGCACAAGAGCAATTCAGGTAGTAGCCTATGCCTCTTGAGCGTGTTGAGCAGCAGCAACACTCTCTACTTCTGCTTCCTCTCTCCAGTCCCCTATGACCCCTCACCCCTCTGACCACTTCCCTGTTCTCCTTCCCCTCTTTCCTCCTACCGCTCAGTTTTCCATTCCTTCCAACATTCCTCTTGGAAGGTGGTTTGATGCAGGGTCAGACATGTAGCAGCTGAATGCATCCTTCCTGGCTTTGACTCCATCCGTCTATCTGTCTGTCTCTCTGTCTCTCTGTCTCTGTCTCTCTGTCCTCTCCTGCTGGGCAGCCATCTGCCTCGTGGCTCCCTCTCCTTCCTCCTCTCCCTTCATGTCTGTCTGCTCATGTCTCGCTGCAGCAGGTATACAGGCCAGGGAGCCACGTGTTGTTTAAACAGCAGATTAACAGGATGATGCCAGAGACAGTCTGGTTTGTGTACTCTGCAGGAGGGGCTGCCAGGTAGAAAGGCCTTTGTGACCTGCTTTTCTTTTCTTTCAGCAGAAATTGAGTGATCTGCTATGCAGGATGCTGTTTCCTGAAGTCAATCTGCTCGTTTTGTAGTATGTCTTTTTTTTGATAACATTGCATCTTTTTATGATGCTATTGCATCTAAGTAGTTTTTTATCAAAAGCAGACCTGGCATTTAATAGCCTGCAAAAGGCAGCGTTCTTGACATACCACTGGAAATATGAAAAAGCAATCCTTTTTATGACCTTCGTCCATTTTCAACTCTGAACAGTTTGTCACAGTGAACTCTTGTGTATGGATATGAATTGGCTCCGTTGCCAAGGTTTTCATCAGGGTGTCGTGACCACTAGTCCACGGTTTTTCTTCTTAGGCAGCTGTCATGGCAACAGAGTGAGAGGTTCAGTTGGCTGCCAGAGCTTCAGGTAAAAGCTACAGGAGTGATGATCTGTATCTGGAGCCAAATGACTATTATCAGCCACAGGGCCTAGGTTTCAAACATTAAGCATAAATTCAGATGAGAGTACATTTCTGGCTATTTTAAGACACCTTTTTGAGGCATTCCCCTGGTATGAATATAGAGTGGTATCTATTTTTGAGGCATACCACTCTATATTCATACCAGGGGAATGCCTCAAACGAGATGCCACTCTATATTCATACCAGGGGAATCTCTTTTGAGGTATTCCCCTGGTATGAATATAGAGTGGTATCTCTTTTGAGGCATTCCCCTGGTATGAATATAGATTGGTATCTCTTTTGAAGCATTCCCCTGGTATGAATATAGAGTGGTATCTCTTTTGCAGGCACTCCCCTGGTATGAATATAGAGTGGTATCTCTTTTGAGGCACTTGCTTCTCAGTTGTTAGCTGAGCCACTTGAGATCCTGGTTAGAGTCCAGACCCTGTCGCAGTCGGCCGCCACCGGGAGACCCATGGGGCGACGGACAATTGGCCCAGCGTCATCCTGGTTAGAGTCCAGGCCCTGTCGCAGTCGGCCGCCACCGGGAGACCCATGGGGCGACGGACAATTGGCCCAGCGTTATCCTGGTTAGAGTCCAGGCCCTGTCGCAGTCGGCCGCCACCGGGAGACCCATGGGGCGACGGACAATTGGCCCAGCGTCATCCTGGTTAGGGAGGGTTTGGCTGGCAGGGATATCCTTGTCTCATTGCGCACTAGCAACTCCTGTGGCAGGCCGGGTGCAGTGCACGCTGACACGGTTGCTAGGTGTACGGTGTTTCCTCCGACACATTGGTGTGGCTGGCTTCTGGGTTAAGTGGGCATTATGTCAAGAAGCAGTGTGGCTTGGTTGGGTCGTGTTTCAGAGGACGCATGGCTCTCGACCTTCGTCTCTCCTGAGTCCGTACTAGAGTTGCAGCGATGAGACAAGACTGTAACTACCAATTGGATACCACGGAATTGGTGAGAGAAAGGGGTAAAAAAATATATATATATATATTTTTTTCAGCTACCCTCTACAACAAAGGCCTGAAAAGGAACTGTTTTACCAGGAGGTGGGGAAGGGCTTCATTGTACGGTTTACCGGTGTAACTGAGAAGAGTTACCTAAGGAATGGCTCCAGTTCAGTTATCCTATACAATCGCAATATAAAGTCAAGAGAAGAAAAAGCCTGGAAGGAGGAGAGATGACTAGAAACGATTTGGGTTGGCCGTTTTATGTGCTGATTAATTGGCGGAGTAGAGGACCTTGTGCATTTCAGGTAAAATAACAACTCTGTGTATATCCCAGGACAAATTAGCTAGCAACAGCAAGCTAGCTAAATAGGACAAATTAGCTAGCAAGTGCAAGCTAGCTAGCTAAATTGCCATAAATGTTTAATGCTTTTCGACCTGTCCCCAAATTAATATAATCGGTTCAGAGTTTGTTTTGATATTGTAACCTGCGTGTCGTGATCGCGTTTGGTGTGGGGGGACAAAATACATTTATGCACGATGGCACGCGCAAGCAGCTGGTTTGGGTTCCGTGTCAGGGGTCACTGGAAATGTCTCTCCCTCCCTGGGAATATCTGACGGTTAAATAGGATTTATTTATTTTGACTTATCTAGCCCTCTGTTATGATGTGGAGACAACGTGTGAGCTGCAATTGACCTCAAAAGTGGGCCAAAGGGATATTTTTATTTTAACGGTTTGACTGAAAGTGTGAATGTGGATCAAAAGTAAGAAGAAGGATGAAAGCACAGGCCTAGAAGCTTGGGCCTATATGATGGAAGCACAGGCCTAGAAGCTTGGGCCTATATGATGGAAGCACAGGCCTAGAAGCTTGGGCCTGTAGGATGGAAGCACAGGCCTAGAAGCTTGGGCCTATATAATATAATAATAATAATATATGATGGAAGCACAGGCCTAGAAGCTTGGGCCTGTATGATGGAAGCACAGGCCTAGAAGCTTGGGCCTATATGATGAAAGCACAGGCCTAGAAGCTTGGGCCTGTATGATGGAAGCACAGGCCTAGAAGCTTGGGCCTATATGATGAAAGCACAGGCCTAGAAGCTTGGGCCTGTATGATGGAAGCACAGGCCTAGAAGCTTGGGCCTATATGATGAAAGCACAGGCCTAGAAGCTTGGGCCTGTATGATGGAAGCACAGGCCTAGAAGCTTGGGCCTATATGATGAAAGCACAGGCCTAGAAGCTTGGGCCTATATGATGAAAGCACAGGCCTAGAAGCTTGGGCCTATATGATGGAAGCACATGCCTAGAAGCTTGGGCCTGTATGATGGAAGCACAGGCCTCAAAGCTTGGGCCTGTATGATGGAAGCACAGGCCTAGAAGCTTGGGCCTGTATGATGGAAGCACATGCCTAGAAGCTTGGGCCTGTATGATGGAAGCACATGCCTAGAAGCTTGGGCCTGTATGATGGAAGCACAGGCCTAGAAGCTTGGGCCTGTATGATGGAAGCACAGGCCTAGCAGTTTCGTAGTTGTCTCAATGGTTATACCCAAAGACCTACATCTATTTTATGTAGTTTAAGGTTAAGGCTGGAAATCTCTGTCTCTATTACTAAGACAATGAAATAAGATATGGTTATTGAATGAATGGCAATGTAGAGTCTAACACAACCGATATGTTATGTACTATATATACAAAAATATGTGACTATGCAACACTCACTACCAAGTTCCAAACTGCCTCTGGAAGCAATGTCAGCACAAGAACTGTTTGTCGGGAGCTTCATGAAATGGGTTTCCATGGCCGAGCAGCGGCACACAAGCCTAAGATCACCATGCTTAATGCCAAGCGTCAGCTGGAGTGGCATAGAGCTTGCCGCCATAAGACACTGGAGCAATGGAAACACCTACTCTGGAGGGATGAATCACGCTTCACCATCTGGCAGTCTGACGGACGAATCTGGGTTTGGCCAGGAGAACGCTACCTGTCCGACTGCATAGTGCCAACTGTAAAGTTTGGTGGAGGAGGAATAATGGCCGTGGCTGTTTTTTTGTGGTTCGGGCTAGGCCCCTTAGTTCCAGTAAAGGGAAATCTTAACACGACAGCATACAATGACATTCTAGATGATTCTGTGCTTCCGACTGTGTGGCATCAGTTTGAGGAAGGCCCTTTCCTGTTTCAGCATGACAGTGCCCCCATGCACAAAGCGAGGTACATACAGAAATGCTGTGTCAAGATCAGTTTGGAAGAACTTGACTGGCCTTCACAGAACCCTGACCTCAACCCCGTTGAACACCTTTGGGATGAATTGGAACGTCGACTGCAAGCCAGGCCTAATCGCCCAATATCAGTGCCCGGCCTCACTAATGCTCTTGCAGCTGAATGGGAGCAAGTTCACGCAGCAACGTTCCAGTATTTAGTGGAAAGCCTTCCCAGAAGAGTGGAGGCTGTTATAGCAGCAAAGGGGGACCAACTCCATATTAAAGTCTTCCCAGAAGAGTGGAGGCTGTTATAGCAACAAAGGGGGACCAACTCCATATTAATGCTCATGATTTTGGAATGAGATGTTGGACGAGCAGGTGTCCACATACTTTTGGTCATGTAGTGTAGCTTATGGCAACGTTATCATATAATTTATCTATGGCGCTTAGTAACGCAACCCAGATAATCCACTTAAATACATTATTCTGAACTTTTCTTCACAAGAAATAATTTCCAAATGATAATTAATTTAATAATGTAGCAATAATGTAGCAAGCTAGCTCTACAACGGAACATCTTTAAAACTGAGTTTTTCTCCTTTTTCTCTGAGATGCGGCCTCACTTAACAATATTAATTACTCTTAAGACAGGTGTCATGGCAAAGTTACTATAATTAGATTTCAATAAGAAACAACTAGCTCCATTTGAGTGGTCTGACTCTTGTAGGAAGTATTTCAGAATCTGAGACGTCAGCATCCGGCCCCTCCAGCCACGACCGAGGCGACACGGACACATCTCTCTACCTGCAAGGCCTGGTTAAAACGTCAAGGAGGGTCACAGAGGGAACTGGAGATTTATGTCTTCGTCAGACGTAGCCTAACCCATTCCTACATGTTGCTGATTTCCCTCAGTGGTGTGGATCAGCCCATGTGCAGCTTTCTATGTGTGAAGGATATAAGTGGCCTTATGAAACTTAAACCTGTTCAAAACTATTTCACACCCTTCCACCACATGTCTCTTGCGTACAAGTATGCGGATATAAATTATATCTGAATGACAGAAATGGCCAGTAGTTGTCATCAGAGATGTTTGTAATTGAAACAAGAAGCTCGAATTGTCAATAGGTTTATTGACATTTGGCCTATCCTGTACTCTTGAAAAATCATCATTCACTTCCTGAATCTGTGTTTAAAAGCAGGGGATTGGTTGAAGTCCCAGTGTGTTGATGTGTCATGATCAATGACTCATGATGTGTCCATATGTCATTTGCTCTGCCTCCTTAGTGTCTGTCACCAACATTTTCTCTCTAAGCTTCTATTACAGCTGCTTACCCAATGCTCCAGTGAGGAGAACCTGCCATGCAGCCTCCCATGTAAATACTATATGACAGGGATCGTCAACTAGATTCCATTTTTTTTCTTGAGCAGATGGTTGGGGACCAGAACATAATAAAGCAATAAGGCCCGAGGGGGTGTGGTATATGGCCAATAAACATTGGCTAAGGGCTGTTCTTAGGCACGATTCAACGCAGAGTGCCTGAACACATCCCTTAGCCATGGTATATTGTCCGTATATCACAAACCCCCGAGGTGCCTTATTGCTATTATAAACTGGTTACCAATGTAATTATACCAGTAAAAAATAAATGTTTTTTTCCATACCTATGGTGGTATATATATGGTCTAACATACCACTGATATATCAGACCATATTCCACGGCTGAATCAGCATTCGGGGATCGAACCACCCAGTTTATAATTACAAATAATTTGTAGACTTCAAATTGACTGCAAGTAGCCCAAACAGATATGTTTGACTATGACAATAATTTCAAACCTTGTTTATATTTGTATACAATCACATGTCTCTCTATCATACGTGGGAACACTTGGGGGAAGATTTCTTAAATTAAAAATCACTTGGAGCAACATTTCCTGGTGTTTTTGCAGTCTTTTATGTCAAACAATAAAATAAAAGACATTTGCTCAGAACTTGGGGTCCAAATGAAACCGGGTCGCCAGTTGTGGAATCCTGCTGTATAACGTGGCCTGGGCTGTACCTGCTGCTGTTGACCTAAGATGTACAGGATCAATCAGACTAACTTTGCATTTAGCCCTGACTTGTTGTACACTGCTATTGGCTTGAATTGGGGTTATAAAACTTTAGGTTATGCTAACTGTTGCAACTCAAAATGTTTCTTTAACAAATAGGCTACAGAGATGCATTATGGTAATACCAAGCGGAAGACCGTGATACAGCAGACCAGATAGTGGTTTATTTTCAGGGAAATCTCCAGTGGAACATTATCCTAAAGATAACAGGATAGGACTTGTCAGATTCCTTGTCATGTCATCTGTAATGGAATGTCCATTCCATACTTCTATCCCTGAAGGGTCTGCTCATCTGTTGATATTACTTGACATAACTTCCCTCCTAGTCAGTCCCCTGATCAAAGACCAGGCCTGCATGAGAAGGATCACAGAAGAAAAGCCTGCAGTCTCCCATCTTTGATCTCATTCAGTTGTTAACTTCGTTATTATTCTCGAGGCAAGACCCCTTGATAGCCCCACTTCCTTACTGTTCAGGATTCCATGGACAGGATTACTGTTCAGGATTCCATGGACAGGATTACTGTTCAGGATTCCATGGACAGGATTACTGTTCAGGATTCCATGGACAGGATTACTGTACAGGATTCCATGGACAGGATTACTGTTCAGGATTCCATGGACAGGATTACTGTTCAGGATTCCATGAACAGGATTACTGTTCAGGATTCCATGGACAGGATTACTGTTCAGGATTCCATGGACAGGATTACTGTACAGGATTCCATGGACAGGATTACTGTTCAGGATTCCATGGACAGGATTACTGTACAGGATTCCATGGACAGGATTACTGTTCAGGATTCCATGGACAGGATTACTGTACAGGATTCCATGGACAGGATTACTGTTCAGGATTCCATGGACAGGATTACTGTTCAGGATTCCATGGACAGGATTACTGTTCAGGATTCCATGGACAGGATTACTGTTCAGGATTCCATGGACAGGATTACTGTTCAGGATTCCATGGACAGGATTACTGTTCAGGATTCCATGGACAGGATTACTGTTCAGGATTCCATGGACAGGATTACTGTTCAGGATTCCATGGACAGGATTACTGTACAGGATTCCATGGACAGGATTACTGTACAGGATTCCATGGACAGGATTACTGTACAGGATTCCATGGACAGGATTACTGTTCAGGATTCCATGGACAGGATTACTGTTCAGGATTCCATGGACAGGACTCCATGGACAGGATTACTGTTCAGGATTCCATGGACAGGATTACTGTTCAGGATTCCATGGACAAGATTACTGTTCAGGATTCCATGGACAGGATTACTGTTCAGGATTCCATGGACAGGATTACTGTTCAGGATTCCATGGACAGGATTACTGCTCAGGATTCCATGGACAGGATTACTGTACAGGATTACTGTTCAGGATTCCATGGACAGGATTACTGTTCAGGATTCCATGGACAGGATTACTGTTCAGGATTCCATGGACAGGATTACTGTTCAGGATTCCATGGGCAGGATTACTGTTCAGGATTCCATGGACAGGATTACTGTACAGGATTCCATGGACAGGATTACTGTACAGGATTCCATGGACAGGATTACTGTTCAGGATTCCATGGACAGGATTACTGTTCAGGATTCCATGGACAGGATTACTGTACAGGATTCCATGGACAGGATTACTGTACAGGATTCCATGGACAAGATTACTGTACAGGATTCCATGGACAGGATTACTGTTCAGGATTCCATGGACAGGATTACTGTTCAGGATTCCATGGACAGGATTACTGGACAGGATTACTGTACAGGATTCCATGGACAGGATTACTGTTCAGGATTCCATGGACAGGATTACTGTTCAGGATTCCATGGACAGGATTACTGTTCAGGATTCCATGAACAGGATTACTGTTCAGGATTCCATGAACAGGATTACTGTACAGGATTACTGTACAGGATCCCATGAACAGGATTACTGTTCAGGATTCCATGGACAGGATTACTGTTCAGGATTCCATGGACAGGATTACTGTTCAGGATTCCAACAACACCGTGCTGTAAACTGTTGCCATTGGGATTTCATTACAGGGTCTATTTGTTTGTGAATTTTCCATCAGAGCTTGAGATTTGGCCGGGCTGTCGATTGGCTGTAAGTTAAAGGGGGGCCCAGAATGGCTGGGGGAACACTGACATTACAGTCAGTTGTAGAGGGGCCCAGAATGGCTGGGGGAACACTGACATTACAGTCAGCTGTAGAGGGGCCCAGAATGGCTGGGGGAACACTGACATTACAGTCAGCTGTAGAGGGGCCCAGAATGGCTGGGGGAACACTAAAATTACAGTGAGGGGTCTCTTCGTCTCCACACTGTCTGGCTTCCCTACTGCCAATGACTGACTGTGGCTAGCCACAGCTGTGATGGTTCTGGGCTAGAGAGTCGTCTTCCAGCCAGCCAATGTCCCATGATTCCTGTTTTGGCCCCACCACCATGTGACACGGATAATTCCTGTTTGGGCCTCACCACCATCATGTGACACGGATGATTCCTGTTTGGGCCTCACCACCATCATGTGACACGGATGATTCCTGTTTGGGCCTCATCACCATCATGTGACACGGATGATTCCTGTTTGGGCCTCACCACCATCATGTGACACGGATGATTCCTGTTTGGGCCTCACCACCATCATGTGACACGGATGATTCCTGTTTGGGCCTCACCACCATCATGTGACACGGATGATTCCTGTTTGGGCCTCACCACCATCATGTGACACGGATGATTCCTGTTTGGGCCTCACCACCATCATGTGACACGGATGATTCCTGTTTGGGCCTCACCACCATCATGTGACACTGTGCGTCTGTAATAATATCCTAATGGATTAGAGGCTGTGGTGTATTAAACACTTAAAGAACGTCTTTGTTCCAGTCTGACCGTGATGGCTGCTGTTTTGTGGGGGGTGACCACAACTTGGGTTGAATCAAGAGGATAACCTGTGCCTAAATGGAGAAGCTGCATGGATTCAACAACAGTTAGTCTATTACTCAATTTCCTCTTATGGTTAAACAAGTGTACAGTTATACTAGTTGAGTAGGAAGTGTGACTATTCAGTTTACAGGGTTGCTTTCCGTGATCCGTGACTGAATTTTGCTGTCTATTTTCATGTAGGCTTGTTTACGAGCGTGTCTCTAGGCTGTTCTGTAATGTCATCTTATTGAGTGATGCATGCTTTGGCAGCCCGCCAACAAGGACCAGTCGGGAAAGCAAACATCCGGGATAAAATTATTTTCACTGACTGCAGAGAGAATGAAAGAGACCAGGTTAACCTGTCCTTGATTTTTGTGTGTGTGCGTGCGTGCATGCGTGTGTGTGTGCGTGCGTGCGTGTCTGCCTGCTAGTGAGGAACTTGCTGATTGGAAGCAGTGTAAGGCCTCATTGTTACCAAACTCGGATCACAGCCTTGCGATACTGCAACAGACTCTGCTTCATATATCCCACTGGTCCCTAATCTCTACAAAGGAAAACGTGCAGGCTAGTTTATATAGTTCAAGATCCAACACCCATGGTTGCTAGGACATATGTCCCTTACCAAGACAAAGTCAGCCTCATTGGTCTACTGGTTGTATGAATTTGGGATCTATCATCCCACAACTGTCCCAGAGTTTATTTGGAATATACTATTTATTTCTCGCACAGAACGACAAGCTGACCAATTGAATAAGTGAAACTAGTCTACTATGTGGGATAGTAGATTGACATAGGCTAGTGCTTTTGCTGCTCGTTACTCGTCTTGTTGGCTGAGGGAAAAGTTTTTAAAAAATCTTCAAATGCGCATCGGAATTCGGTAAGTAGGACATACACTGTTGCATCCCCGAGTTGCGTGTTCTTTTAATATAAACTAGCATCATCTAAATGTGATTCCTGTCATTATGAGCACTTTGGGTGGACGCCCTTATCAGGTTATGCACCCAATGCATATGAGTCCGGTAAATTTCTCAAATGTCGGGTAAATTTTAAATGCTGGTCAAATGTCCGGCACCACATTTTCCTGACGGAAACCCTGGCCTGTACTGTACACCAGCTCAGGCGTTGTATAGGCTATCAGTATCACGGACAGTGAGCTCAGTATTGGGACACTGACAATTTTTGTTTTGTTTTAGCTCTGTACTGAAATTATACAATGATTATGAGGTTAAAGTGCAGACTGTCAGCTTTCATTTTCATCCGTATCGGGTGAACCATTTACAAATTACAGCACTTTTTGTACCATTTTAGGGGACCAAAAGTTTTGGGACGAATTCACTTACACTGCATTCGGAAAGTGTTCAGACCCCTTGACTTTTTCCACATTTTGTTACGTTACAGCCTAAAATGGATTAAATTAAATCCTCAGCAACCAACACACAATACCCCATAAAGACTAAACGAAAACAGGTTTTTGGAATTTTTACAAATGTATGAAAACTAAAAAAAACATATCTTATCTTAAATATTCAGACCCTTTGCTCTGAAACTCAAAATTGAGCTCTGCTGCATCCTGTTTCCATTGATCATCAGCATTGAAGGTCCCCAAGAACACAGTGGCCTCCATCATTCTTAAATGGAAGAAGTTTGGAACCACCAAGACTCTTCCTAGAGCTGGCCGCCCGGCCAAACTGAGCAATCAGTGGAGAAGGGCCTTGGTCAGGGACGTGACAAAGAACCCAATGGTCACTCTGACAGAGCTCCAGAGTTCCTCTGTGGAGATGGGGAAAACCTTCCAGAAGGACAACCATCTCTGCAGCACTCCAGCAATCATAAAAACCTGCTCCAGAGCACTCATCGCTGCATTGGCAGGACATCAAGTCTATGGTTCTTTCCACATGCAGCTGTCTGTACAGGAACAATTCTTTATTGTTTTATTATTTTAACCTTCATTTAACTAGGCATGTCAGTTAATAAGAACAAATTCTTATTTACAATGACTGCCTACCCCGGCCTAACCCGGATTGGTGCTGGGCCAATTGTGCTCCGCCCTATGGATCTCCCAATCACAGCCGGTTGTGATACAGCCTGGAATTGAACCAGGGTCTGTAGTGACATGCCAGTACCTTAGACCGCTGTGCCATTCGGGAGCCCAGCCTAGCTCCCTGGTCTCTCTATTCAGTAACAGTACAGCCTAGTTCCCTGGTCTCTCTGTTCAGTAACAGTACAGCCTAGCTCCCTGGTCTCTCTGTTCAGTAACAGTACAGCCTAGCTCCCTGGTCTCTCTGTTCAGTAACAGTACAGCCTAGCTCCCTGGTCTCTCTGTTCAGTAACAGTACAGCCTAGCTCCCTGGTCTCTCTGTTCAGTAACAGTACAGTCTGGTCTTTCTGTTCAGTAACAGTACAGTCTGGTCTCTCTGTTCAGTAACAGTACAGTGTGGCTCCAGGCTGGACAATCTGAACTGGATTAGCAGCTCGCTATAATCTGGGACACTGCCGATTACGCCTGCTTCCATCTCACGGGCCTGCCCTCTCCCGGGCCTGAGCTTGTCATGTGACTAACTGACAAATGGAACCCTGTATTTCCTTAGATGGCAGTGGTGGGCAACTGACGGAGGGAGGGATGAGAGGGGGAGAGTGACCAGGGCTGGATACTGGAGCTGGAAGGTTGGTGTAATTGTCACAGAAGAGCTTTTGCATGCCATAAACTCTAGCTAGCCTAGCAGCTTCATGCTCTTTTACTTTAAAGACCTCCTCCTGATTGTGCTGAATCGGGATCTGTGGATGGCAGCAATCCACCAGTGACCTTTATTTACAACAGACAAGCCAAGTTACCGGGTGACTGACTGTGATTGTGGTGGTTGGTGATTGCGATTGTGGTGGTTGGTGATTGCAGCGTCGGTAGAGAGCGAAGGGGAAAGGGAAGGTAACTCATTAACACCACAGAACGACTGTAGTTAAGCTGCCTCGGCCTTTCTGTCTGGCTGCTTGTCATATGAGCCTGCAGCAGAAAGACAGAACCAGAGACAGACAGACAGACCCAGAGACGGACGGACAGACAGACCCAGAGACGGACGGACAGACAGACCCAGAGACGGACGGACGGACAGACCCAGAGACGGACGGACAGACCCAGAGACGGACGGACGGACAGACCCAGAGACGGACGGACGGACAGACCCAGAGACGGACGGACGGACAGACCCAGAGACGGACGGACGGACAGACCCAGAGACGGACGGACGGACAGACCCAGAGACGGACGGACGGACAGACCCAGAGACGGACGGACAGACCCAGAGACGGACGGACGGACAGACCCAGAGACGGACGGACGGACAGACCCAGAGACGGACGGACGGACAGACCCAGAGACGGACGGGCAGACAGACCCAGAGACGGACGGGCAGACAGACCCAGAGACAGACGGGCAGACAGACCCAGAGACAGACGGGCAGACAGACCCAGAGACAGACGGGCAGACAGACCCAGAGACAGACGGGCAGACAGACCCAGAGACAGACGGGCAGACAGACCCAGAGACAGACGGGCAGACAGACCCAGAGACAGACGGGCAGACAGACCCAGAGACAGACGGGCAGACAGACGGGCAGACAGACCCAGAGACAGACGGGCAGACAGACCCAGAGACAGATGGGCAGACAGACCCAGAGACAGATGGGCAGACAGACCCAGAGACAGATGGGCAGACAGACCCAGAGACAGATAGACCCAGAGACGGACGGACGGACCCAGAGACGGACGGACAGGCTAGGAAGCTAGCCTTGGCTAGAGCTGTGTGTGTGTCCGACTGCCACACACACATACTGACATATAACCCACAGAGACATACGTCACACACACACACACACACACACACACACACACACACACACACACACACACACACACACACACACACACACACACAGAAGTGCCGTGTGCTTCCAGACCAGGAGACAGGAGAGGACAATCAGAGCAGTGAGTGAGTTGTGCCCCAGTTGCATGCGCCCTATCACATGCAGGAAATTAGTGGCAGCAGCAACGGGGTTCTATGAGTCGTTGTAGTGGGAGGCCGGCCAGCTAGCCAGCCACCTAACCCATCCAGGCAACAGCAATGGACCCTCTGGAGCAGGAATACAAGTCTCCATTTGACTTTGAGCAGGGGGTGAATAGCAGCTACCTCTATCTGTCTCCCAGCTTCAATGTAACACCACCAGGCTCACCGCAAGTGACTGTCACAGCCAGAGGTAACCAGAGCAGTGTGTGGGGGAGTGAGTGAGGAAGTTTGTATTTGTTATAGGGTGTTTGGAAAGGGAACAAGCGATAGAGGGGTGGGAGGGGGTCATGTGAGAGAGAGGGGGATGGATTATTTGAGTTTCTTGATTTGTGAGTGTGTGGGCGGGGGGCGTTTGTGTGTGACTGCGTACTTTTGCCATCACATCCTGACCTGTTGAGTAAGAGGGTCTGTTTGGAGCAGATGTCAAACAGACTTCATTCTGACAAGCTCACAATGAACACACTCATAGAAAGAAACCTAGAATTGTTTCAAACCTGAAGTGGTTTAGTCAAACCTAAAGTGGTTTAGTCAAACCTAAAGTGGTTTAGTCAAACCTAAAGTGGTTTAAAAAAACCTAGAATGGTTTCAAACCTAAAGTGGTTTAGTCAAACCTAGAATGGTTTCAAACCTAAAGTGGTTTAGTCAAACCTAGAATGGTTTCAAACCTAAAGTGGTTTAGTCAAACCTAGAATGGTTTCAAACCTAAAGTGGTTTAGTCAAACCTAAAGTGGTTTAGTCAAACCTAGAATGGTTTCAAACCTAGTGGTTTAGTCAAACCTAAAGTGGTTTAGTCAAACCTAGAAGGGTTTCAAACCTAAAGTGGTTTAGTCAAACCTAGAAGTGTTTCAAACCTAAAGTGGTTTAGTCAAACCTAGAATGGTATCAAATCTAAAGTGGTTTAGTCAAACCTAAAGTGGTTTAGTCAAACCTAAAGTGGTTTAGTCAAACCTAGAATGGTATCAAATCTAAAGTGGTTTAGTCAAACCTAAAGTGGTTTAGTCAAACCTAAAGTGGTTTAGTCAAACCTAGAATGGTGTCAAACCGAGTGGTTTAGTCAAACCTAAAGTGGTTTAGTCAAACCTAGAAGGGTTTCAAACCTAAAGTGGTGTTGTTAAACCTAGAAGGGTTTAATGGCATCGTAGGAGCTTGGTCAAGCTATGGGAAATGACAAAGATGGTATCATAGGCAAATCCCTTTAAACAAATATTAGTCAAAGAATGTATAACAAAGAGTTTAAGTGACTGTTTAACTATGCTGGCAGTCCTGTGTGTGTGTGGGGCCTTAGTTGGTTCAGCAGTCAACACAGTTCAGGGATAAAGGCTAGAAAAATCATGCATTTTTAAATTGGTTAATTTTCAGTGAATTTCCTGGTTTGAGAGAGTTAAATAGGAAGTGAGCCTGTTGTCAGTACAGAAACCAAGGACTCTAGGCCATGTAAGGTAGAACCCCCCCCCATGATCTGGGCTGATGGTGTAGGTTACTCAGATCTGTCACTGTCATCAGTATGGAGACCTGGACCACTGACACCTGAGTGGCACTGCCTTGTCATCAAGAGGAGGGAGGAGAGACAATAGAAAGTGAGAGGTCAGGAAAAGGTGAGAGTGTAAAATGTCTTGAGCATTTGATCTAATTTGATTAAGCATAGATCTACACAATTTTCTCTCTCATTGAATTGGGTACAGTCATATCTAACTGACAGGAAACAGTCTACCTATATCAATGGTTCATTTTCTTCCCCTAATGTGTTAAACTGTGGAATACCGCAGGGCATCTGCCTTGGGCCACTTCTCTACTTAATATACACCAACGACCTTCCCTATGCCTTGGTTGAAACTCAAGCTACTATATTTGCAGATGATACTACAATTTATGCAGCAAGACAATCGGTTCAACAGGTACAGCAAGCTTAGCAAGGAGATTTGGAGATTATCAGGAAATGGGTTTGCCAAAACAAACTTGCTTTAAACACCAAGAAAACCAAAGTTATGTTGGTCTGTTCAACTAGGAAAATGCCAAAACAGCATGGGATACAATTAAGTATGGGAGGAGTACAAATTGAAGAAGTGGCAGAAACCAAACTACTGGGAGTGCAGCTAGAAAACTGCTTATCATGGTCATCTCAAATAACTAATCTGTAAAAAAAAAAATATTAAAACAGCCTGCATAATCAGAAGGATAGCTAAATATTTACCAGGGAAAATCCTTCAGCAAATAACACAGGCATTGGTTTAGAGTCAAGTGAACTATTGTTTGGTGGTCTGGGGAAATGCATCATCTAGTGAAGTTAGGAGGCTGCAGAATGCACAGAATATAGCAGCAAGGATTGTTTTAAGGTGGAGATATGGTTCTTCTGTTGCAGTCATGCGCAGTGTTCTTGGTTGGTCATCAATCGACAAGATAATTGGAAAAAACATGCTTATCTTATTTTATAATATACATAATTTAAAATGGCCAAGTTCTATTCACAAAGGTATTCAGTTGGTAAGAGACCGACATTTCGTAAATACTAGGAATAGATTGTCCACCATCTATGCGTTATCCAGACAGAAAAAAGAAATGGGCAAAAGAACATTTCGATTTAGAGCAATAAAGAAATGGAATAAATTAACTGAGCAAACTAGAAACCTTTCAATATATAAGTTTAAACATAATTTAAAAACAATTTAAATATAGTATATAGAAATGTTGTGGGACTATAGTAGATGAAGAATCAATATTTTTTTAGATTGAGTATTTATTGGGTCATTATGCTAGTGTATTATGTATGTTTGTAATAGTGTGTTATATGTGAAAGTGTGTTTGTATTATAAATTGTATTTTAATGTTAAGGACTCTTGGAAGATTAGTCCAAATGGGGACGAAAAGAGATCCTAATCAAATCAAATCTCATGTAAATGTGATTTATGATTGTGATATTCCAAACTGGGTACATTTCTGTTAGATTGGCACTATTTTGAGCAACATTGATGAGCATGCTTCTACTTGTTAATACTCCTTCTTGGAGACCAGGCATTCTGTTCTGTAGCCTATTGGGGAGAAAGTCACTCTTCACTCTGTTGTTTGTCTTACTTCCTGTCCCTTACCCTGGAACTAACTGTTCAAGTCAAATTGGATTGGTGGAATAGTACATCCTGTTTATTCCTGATCCGGAACAGCCCTCCAGACAGTAGCTAACAAACACCATCTGGTAACACTTTGAAGCCTACACAAGAACTGCATAACAACATCATATAACGCATACATAAACAGTAGGCTACACAAGGATTTTCATAAATGCTCATGTCAACAACTGCAAGTTGATACTTCCTTTGTCACAATTTCACTTGTGTTATGTATGGGTTATGATTGTGTTATGTATTGGTTATGAATGTGTTATGTATGGGTTATGATTGTGTTATGTATGGGTTGTGATTGTGTTATGTATGGGGTATGATTCTGTTATGTATGGGCTATGAATGTGTTATGTATTTGGCTATGATTGTGTTATGTATGGGCTATGATTGTGTTATGTATGGGTTGTGATTGTGTTATGTATGGGGTATGATTCTGTTATGTATGGGCTATGAATGTGTTATGTATTTGGCTATGATTGTGTTATGTATGGGTTGTGATTGTGTTATGTATGGGCTATGATTGTGTTATGTATGGGCTGTGATTGTGTTATGTATGGGTTGTGATTGTGTTATGTATGGGGTATGATTCTGTTATGTATGGGCTATGAATGTGTTATGTATTTGGCTATGAATGTGTTATGTATGGGCTATGATTGTGTTATGTATTGGTTATGAATGTGTTATGTATGGGTTGTGATTGTGTTATGTATGGGTTATGATTGGGTTATGAATGTGTTATGTATGGGCTATGATTGTGTTATGTATGTGTTATGTATGGGCTATGATTGTGTTATGTATGGGCTATGATTGTGTTATGTATGGGCTATGAATGTGTTATGTATTTGGCTATGATTGTGTTATGTATGGGCTATGATTGTGTTATGTATGGGCTATGATTGTGTTATGTATGGGTTATGAATGTGTTATGTATGGGCTATGATTGTGTTATGTATTTGGCTATGGTTGTGTTATGTATGGGCTATGATTGTGTTATGTATGGGCTATGATTGTGTTATGTATGGACTATGATTGTGTTATGTATAGGCTATGATTGTGCTATGTATGGGCTATGATTGTGTTATGTATGGGCTATGATTGTGTTATGTATGGGTTATGAATGTGTTATGTATGGGCTATGATTGTGTTATGTATGGGCTATGATTGTGTTATGTATTTGGCTATGATTGTGTTATGTATGGGTAATGAATGTGTTATGTATAGGCTATGATTGTGTTATGTATGGGTTATGATTGTGTTATGTATGGGCTGTGATTGTGTTATGTATGGGCTATGATTGTGTTATGTATGGGCTATGATTGTGTTATGTATTTGGCTATGATTGTGTTATGTATGGGTAATGAATGTGTTATGTATGGGCTATGAATGTGTTGTGTATGGGTTATGAATGTGTTATGTATGGGCTATGATTGTTGTGTATGGGTTATGAATGGGTTATGAATGTGTTATGTATGGGCTATGATTGTGTTATGTATGGGCTATGTATGGGTTATGATTCTGTTATGTATGGGTTATGATTCTGTTATGTATGGGTTATGATTGTGTTATGTATGGGTTATGATTCTGTTATGTATGGGCTATGAATGTGTTATGTATTTGGCTATGATTGTGTTATGTATGGGCTATGATTGTGTTATGTATGGGCTATGATTCTGTTATGTATGGGCTATGAATGTGTTATGTATTTGGCTATGATTGTGTTATGTATTTGGCTATGATTGTGTTATGTATGGGCTATGATTGTGTTATGTATGGGCTATGATTCTGTTATGTATGGGCTATGATTCTGTTATGTATGGGCTATGAATGTGTTATGTATTTGGCTATGATTGTGTTATGTATGGGTTATGATTGTGTTATGTATGGGCTATGATTCTGTTATGTATGGGCTATGATTCTGTTATGTATGGGCTATGATTCTGTTATGTATGGGCTATGAATGTGTTATGTATGGGTTATGATTGTGTTATGTATGGGCTATGATTCTGTTATGTATGGGCTATGATTCTGTTATGTATGGGTTATGATTGTGTTATGTATGGGCTATGATTGTGTTATGTATGGGCTATGATTCTGTTATGTATGGGCTATGAATGTGTTATGTATTTGGCTATGATTGTGTTATGTATGGGTTATGATTGTGTTATGTATGGGCTATGAATGTGTTATGTATTTGGCTATGATTGTGTTATGTATGGGCTATGATTGTTATGTATGGGCTATGATTCTGTTATGTATGGGCTATGATTCTGTTATGTATGGGTTATGATTGTGTTATGTATGGGTTATGATTCTATTATGTATGGGTTATGATTGTGTTATGAAGTTCTTATGTAGGTATCATTCAAATAAAGTGTTATCACTCAGGATATCCTTTTTGATTTGACGGTATCATTTCTCCAGCAGTACCTGTCGGTGTTACGTAGTGCCATTTGTTATCTTCTAGTCAAATTAAATGTTATTTGTCTCGTGTCGAATACAACAGGTGTCGTAGACCTTACCGTGAAATGCTTACTTACGAGCCCGTAACCAACAATGCAGTTCAAGAAATAGAGTTATGAAAATATTTACTAAATAAACGAAAATAAAAAAATGAAATAAAAAGTAAGACAATAAAATAACAATAACAAGACTATATACCGAGTCAATGTGCAGGGGTACAGGTGGTAGCATAGCTATATACAGGGGGTACCGAGTCAATGTGCAGGGGTACAGGTAGTAGCATGGTTATATACAGGGGGTACCGAGTCAATGTGCAGGGGTAGCAGGTAGTAGCATGGCTATATACAGGGGGTACCGAGTCAATGTGCAGGGGTACAGGTAGTAGCATGGTTATATACAGGGGGTATCGAGTCAATGTGCAGAGGTACAGGTTGGTTGAGGTAATGTAGGTAGGGGTAAAGTGACTATGCATAGATAATAAACAGAGAGTAGCAGCAGTGTAAAAACAAAGGGGGGGGGGGGTCAATGTAAATAGTCCGTGTAGCCACTTGATTAACTGTTCAGCAGTCTTATGGCTTGGGGTTAGAAGCTGTTAAGGAGCCTTTTGGACCTAGACTTGGAGCTCCGGAACCGCTTGCCATGCGATAGTAGAGAGAACAGTCTATGACCTTGTCATCTATCAAGTCTGGAAATATGTTGGGAATGTGAGGAGGAGATGCTAGTGTCTGGCTGTAGGAATGTAGGGGGAGGGGAGGAGGTGATAGTGTCGTCGACCACACTAAGGAAAATAAGGTAATTCCATCTCTTTTAAGTCAGATTCATCACTGGTTTAGTGTCAAGTAGCTCCAACCACATTTCTTCCTGCTTTCATAAATGGCAATCGAACCATAAGGTACTGAGACAATCAACCATCATACATACAGGTACCAACCACAGACCCATGCCAGCTGTGATTCTGTATGTGAACTTCTATTACCATATATATATATATATATATATATATATAATCCTAATCAACTATAGGATCAGAGGTCCTACCTAATACACTATATATACAAAAGTATGTGGACATCCATAAAAATTGGTGGATTCGGGCTATTTCAGCCACACCCGTTGCTGACAGTTCTATAAATTCGAGCACACAACCATGCAATCTCCATAGACAAACACTGGCAGTAGAATGGCCTTACTGATGATCTCGGTGACTTTCAACGTGGCACCGTCACAGAATGCTACCTTTCCAATAAGTCAGTTTGTCAAATTTCTGCCCTGCTAGAGTTGCCCCAGTCAACTGTAAGTGCTGTTATTGTGAAGTGGAAACGTATAGGAGCAACAACGGCTCAGCTGGTGAAGTGGTAGGCCACACAAGCTCACAGAACGGGACCTCTGAGTGCTGAAGCTGAATCAGCTATCTTCTGCAACACTCACTACTGAGTTCCAAACTGCCTCTGGAAGCAACGTCAGCACAAGAACTGTTCGTTGGGAGCTTCATGAAATGGGTTTCCATGGCCGAGCAGCCGCACACAAACCTAAGATCACCAAGCGCAATGCCAAGCGTTGGCTAGACTGGTGTAAAGCTCGCCGCCATTGGACTCTGGAGCAGTGGAAACGCATTCTCTGGAGTGATGAATCACGCTTCACCATCTGGTAGTCCGAAGGACGAATCTGGGCTTGGCGGATGCCAGGAGAATGCTATCTGCCTGAATGCATAGTGCCAACAAAGGTTTTGTGGAGGAGGAATAATGGTCTGGGGCTGTTTTTCATGGTTTGGGCCCCTTAGTTCCAGTGAAGGGAAATCTTAACACTACAACATACAATGACATTTTATACACTTTGTTCCTCCATCTTTGTGGCAACAGTTTGGGGAAGGCCCTTTCCTGTTTCAGCATGACAATGTCCCCGTGCACAAAGCGGGGTACATACAGAAATGGTTTGTCAGTGATCAGTGTGGAAGAACTTGACTGACCTTAACAGAGCCCTGACCTCAACCCCATCGAACACCTTTGGGATGAATTGGAACGCAGACTGCGAACCAGGCCTAATCACCTAACATCAGCGCACGACCTCACTAATGCTCTTGTGGCTGAATGGAAGCAAGTAAGTCCCTGCAGCAATGTTCCAACATCTAGTATAAAGCCTTCCCAGAAGAGTGGAGGCTGTTATAGCAGCAAAGGGGGACCAACTCCATATTAAAGCCTTCCCAGAAGAGTGGAGGCTGTTATAGCAGCAAAGGGGGACCAACTCCATACTAAAGCCGTCCCAGAAGAGTGGAGGCTGTTATAGCAGCAAAGGGGGACCAACTCCATATTAAAGTCTTCCCAGAAGAGTGGAGGCTGTTATAGCAGCAAAGGGGGACCAACTCCATATTAAAGTCTTCCCAGAAGAGTGGAGGCTGTTATAGCAGCAAAGGGGGACCAACTCCATATTAAAGTCTTCCCAGAAGAGTGGAGGCTGTTATAGCAGCAAAGGGGGACCAACTCCATATTAAAGTCTTCCCAGAAGAGTGGAGGCTGTTATAGCAGCAAAGGGGGACCAACTCCATATTAAAGTCTTCCCAGAAGAGTGGAGGCTGTTATAGCAGCAAAGGGGACCAACTCCATATTAAAGTCTTCCCAGAAGAGTGGAGGCTGTTATAGCAGCAAAGGGGGACCAACTCCATATTAAAGTCTTCCCAGAAGAGTGGAGGCTGTTATAGCAGCAAAGGGGACCAACTCCATATTAAAGTCTTCCCAGAAGAGTGGAGGCTGTTATAGCAGCAAAGGGGACCAACTCCATATTAAAGTCTTCCCAGAAGAGTGGAGGCTGTTATAGCAGCAAAGGGGGACCAACTCCATATTAAAGTCTTCCCAGAAGAGTGGAGGCTGTTATAGCAGCAAAGGGGGACCAACTCCATATTAAAGTCTTCCCAGAAGAGTGGAGGCTGTTATAGCAGCAAAGGGGGACCAACTCCATATTAAAGCCTTCCCAGAAGAGTGGAGGCTGTTATAGCAGCAAAGGGGGACCAACTCCATATTAAAGTCTTCCCAGAAGAGTGGAGGCTGTTATAGCAGCAAAGGGGGACCAACTCCATATTAATGCGTCAGGTAGCCTGGTGGTTAGAGCGTTGGACTAGTAACCGAAAGGTTGCTGGATCGAATCCCCGAGCTGACAACGTAAAAATCTGTCGTTATGCCCCTGAACAAGGCAGTTAACCCACTGTTCCTAGGCCGTCATTGTAAATAAGAATTTTTTCCTAACTGACTTACCTAGTTAAAAATATATATATATAATAATAATTTAAATTTTTTTTAAATGATTTCGATGAGCATTGTATCAAATTCATGAATCACACTGCACAGGCCAACACTAGATTTCGCCAATCAGAGGAAGTTAGGGACAGTGGCTCTCGATTGGCGCAGCGGTCTAGGGCGTCACTACAGATCCTGGTTCGATCCCGGGTTGTATCACAACCGGCCGTGATCGGGAGTCCCATAAGGCGGAGCACAATTGGCCCAGCGTCGTCCCGGGTTAGGGGATGGTTTGGCCGGGGTAGGTCGTCATTGTAAATAAGAATTTGTTCTTCACTGACTTGAGTAGTTAAATAAAGGTGAAATAAAATAACTAAAAAAATCAGCAGAATGTGATATTGACAGTAGAGTATATTAGTTACCTAGTAATTACATGTTATTCCACTTGGCAGTGTGTCTTGTTGATTGACACCTCTGTTCTGAACCACCTCTCCTGCTTTCTCAGAACGGCTCCGTCCAGAAAGGTTATTAATGTGTTGTCTTTCCTACAGCGTACAGCCCTGACTGGCCTGCTCAAAGCTCAGTGTCAGACATCCAAGTAGATTTGCCTATATGTGTGTTTCCCCCTGGGCTAGTGTCCATCTTCAGAGGCTATGTCTCAATCTAACTGGTCCTCCAACTCCCATCATCCACCCCTTGTGGACTATCTTTTGTCCATGTCTTCATCATCTTCCTCCTCTTCAGAAGGAGAGATACTACTCAGGTTGACAGCTAATGTTGGCATGGTCCTATTATGTCTTTGATGACAGGAAACCCTTTGTGTGTGAGGATGTCTCTCTGAACTTTCTCTCTACCTCGCCCCTCCCTCACTCTCTCTATCTCTCCCCTCCCTCACTCTCTCTATCTCTCCCCTCCCTCACTCTCTCTCTATCTCTCCCCTCCCTCACTCTCTCTCTATCTCTCCCTCCCTCACTCTCTATCTCTCCCTCCCTCACTCTCTCTCTCTCTCTCCCTCCCTCACTCTCTCTCTCTATCTCTCCCCTCCCTCACTCTCTCTTTCTCTCCCCTCCCTCTCTTTTTCTCTCTCTTCTATTCTCTCCCCTCTCTCTCTCTCTCTCTCTTTCTCTCCCCTCACTCTCTTTTTCTCTCTCTTCTATTCTCTCCCCCCTCCCTCTCTCTCTCCAGGGGCTGTGAGACCAGACTTTACCCCAGAGTTAGGGGAGGATGCAGTGACGTCAGTGACCGTGTCCCCTGCCATCCCCACCCTGACAGAGGAGGAGCAGGAGGAGCTTCGAGGGGAGCTGCTCAGGGTAATCTTTCCTTAGACCTAAAGAGTTTCTTTAGTATTTTCTCCCACTACGTCTCATCGGGTCTCCCTGTTTTTCTCCATATCTCTCGAAGGTGGAGGATGAGATCTTGACTCTGTCTCAGGTGCTGGCAACTAAGGAGAACCAGTTGGCAGACATCAAGAGGAAGCTGGGCATCACTCCTCTCAACGAGATCAGACAGAACCTCAGCAAGAGCTGGCACGAGGTCACCACCTCTACAGCGTACGTGGCTGTATATACACACACACACACACACACACACACACACACACACACACACACACACACACACACACACACACACACACACACACACACACACACACACACACACACACACACACACACACACACACACACACACACACACACACACACACACACACACACACACACACACACACACACACACTGTTCTGCAGAGTCAGTTCTTACATGCTGATTAGTCAGAGGGAATTAAATGTGTACATACTTTCTTCTCTCTCTCTCTCTCTCTCTCTCTCTCTCTCTCTCTCTCTCACTGATACAGCTATAAGAAGACGTCAGAGGGCCTGTCCGTGGCCGGTCAGAAGGCCACAGCAGCCTTCAACAACATGGGCTCAGCCATCAGCAGGAAGTTTGAGGATGTCAGGTGAGGCACACACATTACATGGCACCCTATTCCTTTTATAGTGCACTACTTTTGACCAGTACCCAATGGGGTTATGGTAAAAATATAGTGCACTATATAGGGGCCTGGTCAACAGTAGTGTACTATATAGTGAATAGAGTTCCATTTCAGATGCACGTAAAGGCAGACTCTTTTATACCCCAGAGAGAAGCCGTCCACCCTACCCCAGTCACCTTTACCTTCTACCCCAGTCACCTTTACCCTCTACCCCAGTCACCTTTACCCTCTACCCCAGTCACCTTTACCCTCTACCCCAGTCACCTTTACCCTCTACCCCAGTCACCTTTACCCTCTACCCCAGTCACCTTTACCCTCAACCCCAGTCACCTTTACCCTCAACCCCAGTCATCTCTAGCCTCTACCCAGTCACCTCTACCCCAGTCACCTTTACCCTCTACCCCAGTCACCTTTACCCTCTACCCCAGTCACCTTTATCTTCTACCCCAGTCACCTTTACCTTCTACCCCAGTCACCTTTACCTTCTACCCCAGTCACCTTTACCCTCAACCCCAGTCACCTTTACCCTCTACCCCAGTCATCTCTAGTCTCTACCCCAGTCACCTCTACCCCAGTCACCTGTACCCTCTACTCCAGTCACCTTTACCTTCTACCCCAGTCACCTTTACCCTCTACCCCAGTCACCTGTACCCTCAACCCCAGTCACCTTTACCCTCTACCCCAGTCACCTGTACTCTCTACCCCAGTCACCTTTACCCTCTACCCCAGTCACCTTTACCCTCTACCCCAGTCACCTTTACCCTCAACCCCAGTCACCTTTACCCTCTACCCCAGTCACCTTTACCCTCAACCCCAGTCACCTTTACCCTCAACCCCAGTCATCTCTAGCCTCTACCCAGTCACCTCTATCCCAGTCACCTTTACCCTCTACCCCAGTCACCTTTACCCTCTACCCCAGTCACCTTTACCCTCTACCCCAGTCACCTTTACCCTCTACCCCAGTCACCTTTACCCTCTACCCCAGTCACCTTTACCCTCTACCCCAGTCACCTTTACCCTCTACCCCAGTCACCTTTACCCTCTACCCCAGTCACCTTTACCCTCAACCCCAGTCACCTTTACCCTCAACCCCAGTCATCTCTAGCCTCTACCCAGTCACCTCTACCCCAGTCACCTTTACCCTCTACCCCAGTCACCTTTACCCTCTACCCCAGTCACCTTTATCTTCTACCCCAGTCACCTTTACCTTCTACCCCAGTCACCTTTACCTTCTACCCCAGTCACCTTTACCCTCTACCCCAGTCACCTTTACCCTCTACCCCAGTCACCTTTACCCTCTACCCCAGTCACCTTTACTTTCTACCCCAGTCACCTTTACCCTCTACCCCAGTCACCTTTACCCTCTACCCCAGTCACCTCCACCTTCTACCCCAGTCACACCTACCCTCTACCCCAGTCACCTCCACCTTCTACCCCAGTCACACCTACCTTCTACCCCAGTCACATCTACCTTCTACCCCAGTCACATCTACCTTCTACCCCAGCAATTTTTCTAAATGTTTGGGGAAAAAATAATTCAAACCCTTCTATGAGACTCGAAATTGAGCCCCGGTGCATCCTGTTTACATTGATCAACCTTGACGTTTCTACACGTCTACAACTTGATTGGAGTTGAACTGTGGTAAATTCAATTGATTGGACATGATTTGGAAAGGCACACACCTGTCTATATAAGGTCCCACAGTTGGCAGTGCATGTCAGATCAAAAACCAAGCCATGAGGTTGAAGAAATCTGTCCGTAGAGCCCCGAGACAGGATTGTGTTGAGGCACAGACCTGGGGAAGGGTACCAAAACATTTCTGCAGCATTGAAGGTCCCCATGAACACAGTGGCCTCCACCATTCTTAAATGGAAGAAGTTTGGAACCACCACGACTCTTCCTAGAGCCGCACGGCCAAACTGATCAGTCAGGGGAGAAGGACCTTGGTCAGGGAGGTGACCAAGAACCCAATGGTCACTCTGACAGAGCTCCAGAGTTCCGCTGTGGAGATGGGAGAACCTTCCAGAAGAACAGCCATCTCTGCAGCACTCTACCAATCAGGGCTTTATGGTAGAGTTGCCAGACGAACGCCATTCCTCAGTAAAAGGTACATGACAGCCCTCTTGGAGTTTGCCAAAAGGCAACTAAAGAACTCTGAGACCATGAGAAACAAGATTCTCTGGTCTGATGAAACCAAGATTGTACTCTTTGGCCTGAATTGCATTACGTCTAGAGGAAACCTGGCACCATCCCTACGGTGAAGCATGGTGGTGGCAGCATTGTGTTGTGGGGATGTTCTTCAGGGACCGGGAGACTAGTCCGGGTCAAGGGAAAGATGAACTGAGCAAAGTACAGTGAGATCCTTGATGAAAACCTGCTTCTGAGCTCTCTGGGGGCGAAGGTTCACCTTCCAACAGGACAACGACCCTAAGCACACAGCCAAAACAACGCAGGAGTGGCTTCGGGACACGTCTCTGAATGTCCTTTAGTTGCCCAGCCAGAGCCCGGACTTGAACCAGATCAAACATATCTGAAGAGGCCTGAAAATAGCTGTGCAGCGACGCTCCCCATCCAGACTGTCAGAGCTTGAGAGGATCGACAGAGAAGAAGGGGATAAACTCCCCAAATACAGGTGTGCCAAGCTTGTAGCTTCATACCCAAGAAGACTCGAGGCTGTAATCGCTACCAAAGGTGCTTCAACAAAGTACTGAGTTAAGGGTCTGAATACTTACATAAATGTAAGATTTAAGTTTTCTATTATGGGGTATTGTGTGTAGATTGATGTGGGGGGAACAATTTAATCCATTTCAGAATAAGGCTGTAACGTAACGAAATATGGAAAAATAGGTCTGAACACTTTCAGAATGCACTGTATGAACATGGAGCCTGAATACAAATAATGGTGAATTTGCAGCAAGATGGATTGATAAATGAAAGCTAAGCTTCTCCCTGAAGTTGGCTACTGATTTCTATCAAGCATAAGAGGGGAGACTGAATTGTCAGGCAGGGAGGATACACATACTAATCTATTTTATCTTCATTGTTCATTGTCTGTACATGTCTTTAATACAATTCTTGGCCTTTACAGATTGCAGTCTATTTCCAATTCCTTTGGGTAAGACTGTCCCCGCTAAGTGCCATTAGTCAGTCAATTCATACGTCATTTTGGATGCTGCTGAGATCATTACTCTCCAGGAAGTCTTGTGGACTGTATTAATTGTATTAATCCAAGGCAACTCTCTGTGGTGTTAATGGCTATTCTCTCTCTCTCCTGCATGGGGTAACTTGTGCTGGGGTGATTTTGAGTTTGTGTGAGGATTCATTCAAGTGCTTCATGTGATTGAATGGTTGTCTATGTAGGTCTACATTTCCATACAGGACTATGGTAACTGATGCATGTTGTCATCTCAACATGCTCTTTACGCTCAGTCATCAATAATAGATTGATCACTGGGAGAATAGACACATTGAATGAATGGATGGATGGATGGATGAATGGTTGAATGAAATAAAGGATGGATGAATGAAATAAAGGAGGGATGGATGAATGAAATAAAGGATGGATGGATGGATGAAATAAAGGATGAATGGATGGATGAAATAAAGGATGAATGGATGAAGGAAATAAAGGATGGATGGATGAATGAAATAAAGGATGGATGGATGAATGAAATAAAGGATGGATGGATGGATGAAATAAAGGATGGATGGATGGGTGAAATAAAGGATGGATGGATGAATGAAATAAAGGATGAATGGATGAAGGAAATAAAGGATGGATGAAGGAAATAAAGGATGGATGGATGAAATAAAGGATGGATGGATGAATGAAATAAAGGATGGATGGATGGATGAAATAAAGGATGGATGGATGAATGAAATAAAGGATGGATGGATGAATGAATGGAATAAAGGAGGAATGAATGGATGAAATAAAGGATGGATGGATGGATGGATGGATGAAATAAAGGATGGATGGATGAATGAATGGAATAAAGGAGGAATGAATGGATGAAATAAAGGATGAATGGATGAATGAAATAAAGGATGAATGGATGAATGAAATAAAGGATGAATGAATGAAATAAAGGATGAATGGCATAAAGGATGAATGGATGGATGAATGAAATAAAGGATGAATGGCATAAAGGATGAATGGATGCGTGTCTGTACCTCTCTAGACTAACAGCGGTGCACTCTCATTCTTCGCTAATCTCTCTCTCTCTTCTTTGATGCTGTCGGATAGCATACGCTCCCTACAGCATTCTGCTAGTATGCCTGTAATGAGGTAAGGGAACAAACACACACACACAACCAAACCGCAGCTTTCCAAACCCTCTACTCCCCTGGGGCACCTTCTGCAACAACGTTTTGTAGCATTGCGGACTGGCATAAGTTCAGGATGGTAGAACTGTGAAGGTGTTTTATGGAAACTGCTGAGTTGTATCTTTAGGTCAAGGTGCCACTGCCAACACCCCTCTAGTCTATAGGGATTGAGGTGCTTTGCTGCCATAAAAATGTATGGTTATATCCTTGTCCTTGTATTCGTACTGTTTTACCCTCTGGACAATAGTCTATATGATCTGTGACTAGAAGAGGATGGAATGTAGCCACTCTAGGATCATCAGTTGTTAACTAACCAGTTGGGCTGTCGGGTTAACGTTTCCTATGAGAACAATGATGATAAATGTGTGTCATTGTCCCTGACCTCCGACCTCCCATCTCTGCTTTCTCAAGAGTCCTCGAGGTGTGACGTTCATGTAAGGTGTCTGTTAGACTCTGGCTCCCTATTCCCTACGTAGGGCACTACTATGGGCCCTGATCTAAAGTAGTGAACTATATAGGGAATAGGGTTCTATAGGGCCCTGATCTAAAGTAGTGCACTACATAGGGAATAGGGTTCTATAAGGCCCTGATCTAAAGTAGTGCACTACATAGGGAATAGGGTTCTATAAGGCCCTGATCTAAAGTAGTGCACTACATAGGGAATAGGGTTCTATAGGGCCCTGATCTAAAGTAGTGCACTACATAGGGAATAGGGTTCTATAAGGCCCTGATCTAAAGTAGTGCACTACATAGGGAATAGGGTTCTATAGGGCCCTGATCTAAAGTAGTGCACTACATAGGGAACAGGGTACCGTTTCAGACACTGCACACCTGTCTGGGCCGATATCACTCCTCGTACCTCTCTACTCACGTCAGGCGTCACTGTCTTCACAGGAACACACCCACCTTCAAGTCGTTTGAGGAGAAAGTAGAGACTTTAAAGGTAATGGATGAGAGAAGTGGTGAAGAACTTCTCAGTACATTTGGAAGAGCCATAAAATATTTCTCTTTCAATATTTGGGGAGAACTTTATAAAAACAAAACAGACAATAAAAAGTAAATCATTCATCCATTCAGTCCATTTGTTCATTAATTCATACATTTGTTGGTTCCTTCATCAATTCACTCATTCAACACCTGTATCTCTTCCTCCTGCAGGTCAAGATGAGCCCGACGGTGTCTCAGGGTGACTTTGGCGACGTGTTGACCTCTACAGCAACCTCTGACCCATCTGTTGTCGTGGAGAAACAGCCAGAGGCCACGCCCATCGTCATCCAGGACGAACATCTCCAGTGAGACCAGCCTGACCTTTCATCCCTGACCCCCAGCCAGATTGGCATCCGCTGAAACTATACCCTCTTTACCCTTCTGTCTCCCCTCTCTCTCTCACCTCCTCTCACTTCCTCCCTTCTGTCTCCTCTCTCTCTCACCTCCTCTCACTTCCTCCCTTCTGTCTCCCCTCTCTCTCACCTCCTCTCACTTCCTCCCTTCTGTCTCCCCTCTCTCTCACCTCCTCTCACTTCCTCCATTCTGTCTCCTCTCTCTCTCACCTCCTCTCACTTCCTCCCTTCTGTCTCCTCTCTCTCTCACCACCTCTCACTTCCTCCCTTCTGTCTCCCCTCTCTCTCTCACCTCCTCTCACTTCCTCCCCTCTCTCTCTCACCTCCTCCCTTCTTCACCTCCTCTCACTTCCTCCCCTCTCTCTCACCTCCTCTCACTTCCTCCCTTCTGTCTCCTCTCTCTCTCACCTCCTCTCACTTCCTCCCCTCTCTCTCTCACCTCCTCCCTTCTTCACCTCCTCTCACTACAAACCCCCACAGCACAACAAACAGATCCAACAACCAAATAAATATTTAAAAAATGATGAAAATATTGTTGTGACTCCGTAACACTTAAGTTTGTATGACTGTGCGTTTGTATTAGAATGGCCGTGGTTTAGGAACCTGCACAAGTAGAAGACGATACATGGCACTCAGATGATAGAATGTGTCACAGCCAGGGGTGCTTTATTCTGTGTATTAATAGCACAGAGACCTTATATTTGCATGTCTTTGAGTTGGAACAGGTATTTTGGAAGGTACTTCAATTTCTCATTTTCTTCTTAATCACTGTACTACTTTAAGATTTGATTTCTAGAGAACGCATGGTCCTCTTAACACCTGAAGTGATAGTCTCGGTTAAAGACATTTGTTAGTGTCACCGATATCTTCAAACCGTGTCCTTCTCTGTCTGAATTAGCACTTGTAATGTGGTGTAGAGCACTGCTGACTAGAGTTAATCCCAGATCAGTGTTGCTCACACACTCCTCTCCCAGTTTAACCATAGGGGCGGTGGTCTAAATCTGACCTCCAAGCAGTTCATAGTGCTCAACTCTGACATTCGAGAGGGTGGGCCAGTGCATTCAGATCCGTGTGAAACGGTGGTCACCGCACCAGTTACGTGGTTTCTTATTATGGTATGTCAGCAGGCCTTAACTCTCCGTTCAGTCTATATCACTCACTGCCTCGCATGGTGGGGCCAAAGTCAATATTGGACCACTTGTCTCATTGGTTTCTGTGAGGGACTTGGCTATTTTCTCTCTGCTTGGAATGCTGAAACAGGATAGTCACTGGATGCTGTGTACTTCTCTACTGTTCAATGTTTTTTTTTTTACTCTCAAAGTATATCCATATATAGTGTGATAATAAATTTTTGCATTTACATTATGAGGGGATGGCTTCTGATTTAAAAAATCTGTAACCAATTTTATTTTTTTTATTTTTTACTACATACCACATTGGTGATGATACATACAGCCTTGGACACTAGTGAGTATTTGGTGTAAATACATTCCTGATGCAAGTCCTCCCCTACTGGAAGACGACTGGCCACATCATGGCATGGATTTATTGAGGAGGTGAAAACTTTTGTAAGAAAAGCCTTGGTTCTACCATTAAAAATGAATTATGGCTAATAGAATCTCTTGTCATCATTTAATCCAATTGCTAGGTCAGGCTGTAGGACAGCCTGTAGAAAAGTAAGGCAGTAGGACAGGCTGTAGAAAAGTAAGGCAGTAGGACAGGCTGTAGGGCAGTAGGACAGGCTGTAGAAAAGTAAGGCTGTAGGACAGGCTGTAGGACAGGCTGTAGGGAAGTAAGGCAGTAGGACAGGCTGTAGGACAGTAAGGCAGGCTGTAGAGCAATAGGAAAGTAAGGCAGTAGGACAGGCTGTAGGGCAGTAGGACAGTAAGGCAGGCTGTAGAGCAGTAGGACAGTAAAGGCTGTAGAACAGGCTGTAGGGCAGTAGGATAGTAAGGCAGGCTGTAGGGCAGTAGGCCAGGTTGTAAGGCAGTAGGACAGGCTGTAGGGCAGTAGGACAGTAAGACAGGCTGTAGAGCAGTAGGACAGTAAGGCAGGCTGTAGGGCAGTAGGATAGGCTGTAGGGTTGTAGAGCAGGTTGTAAGGCAGTAGGACAAGTTGTAGGGAAGTAGAACAGGTTGTAGGGCAGAAGGACATGCAGTAGGACAGGCTGTAGGACAGTAAGGTAGTAGGATAGGCTGTCTGGCAGTGACAATAGGGCGGTAAGGGAGTAGGAGAGTAGTAAAGCAGTAGGACATTATTAAGGCAGTAGGACAATAGGGCGGTAAGAGTAGGAGAGTAGTAAAGCAGTAGGACATTATTAAGGCAATAGGGCAGTAGTAAAGCAGTAATTCAGTAGTAAAGATGTAGGGTTGTATGGCAGTACGACAGTAAGTCAGTCGGCTGTTCATTTGTGTGTTTAATCATTACCTTTTTCACAGATATACCCCACCTCGTTGTGGACACATAGTTTCTGTCAGATTATCTCTATGATAAAAAGTATTAGATAGAGACGGCCAGACAGGCTTTCAACAGCCCCCCCCACCTGATCTGGTCTATAACTGGAATGCTGATGTCTTTTATTTTCTCATTAGAAATGTTGTGAGAGATGCTGACGGAGACACACAAAGACAGGCCACTGTTCAACTACACTCTTGTTAATAAAGAACCCACTTTGGGGACTTTTTTGTGTGTTTTTTGTAAATGTTTCCCCCTTTTAGGAGGCATTGTTTTCTTCACATTTTATCTGTACCAACACATGATCACAAGGAATCCTTAGATCCACTCTCGTGTCACACTGTCAGACACAATAGTAATGTCACTGTTTCATAGAAGGATGTTTGGAGGGCAGGACAGGTTTCAGGAGGTGGATAAGAAGCTCAGGAGTTGTCAGGAGGACATGTGTGCCAATGGCCACATAGATATACAGTACTATAGATATATGAATAATAGATATCTCCTTTCCTTGGTTCATTTTGAATCATACTTTTTTTAGTAATGTCTGTAGAAGTTTAAAGATGCCTATGGTACTGAGGAGTAACATGACTAAGAGGGAATAGAGCAGGTATAGTTCAGAAGTTATAGTTAATTAACATTCAATATTTTTTGGAGCGGTTGTTTCATTTTGGAGCTACACTTTTTGTCTGGGTTTACTGAACCTGCCTGGGATTCTAGAACCTGGAACTTTCTAGAACCAACTTGATTAGTGGGAGTTCTGTTCTGGAACTTCAGAGTCTATACTGGGCACTTGACGTCACTCACTGTGTTGCTAAATGTGGTAAATCTTAAATATGGCTGCCTTGAGGAATGTGGGACATTACCATTAACAAAGCAGCCTGCCCTTGATTTGAGTCTAAATGGTAAATTGGATTTGTGAAAACAGTTCAGTCTGGTCTGTATTTAGCAAAGCATTTACACTGTATGTTAATCTATGAGAACGTATGAACTGCTTCTGTTATGTAAAGTGCCATATTTACTGAATGTATTACATTTGTAGACTGTAGAGCTGGATACAAGGTTGACTCCAGCAGCAGCACCGCAGATATTAATCTGAGTGAGATGCAACGCTTTTCTCTCACACAGCCGCACGCTGTATCTGTGCATGTGCATGGGTTGGCTTCACACTGTTACAGCATGGTAGGTACGGGATCAAAACAGAGGGGGAAGTGGAACCTCGCGGCTTCAACACTTTTAGGTGATGAGGAAATTGACCCACAATGCCGTTTACTTTCTGAGCTCTACTACTTTACGTTTCCACGCCCATATTTTATAATTTAAACTCTGGTGCTTCTGAATGCTTTGTGTATGTTTGCAGAACACGGTCAATATTATGGGTTGAGTGAAGGTCACTTAAATTAATGTATATATGATGAGTCATGAACGTGTATCTTCATGGTGTTTTTTTTACAGAGTGTCAGTTGAATAATTGTGCACTTCACTTGTTCTGGGTTAGCTATCGTAATAAAACGGCCAATCTTCACTCTAGTGGGATGCTGATGATGCTTTGTCTGCTGCCAAATAAAACAGAACAAATGACACTTCACTTGTGGTGCGTGTTTGGCCCTGGAATATGTGGTGTGTACAAAATATTAGGAACACCTGCTCTTTCCAAGATTTATTTTCATTTAGCAGACGTTGTTATCCAGAGCAATTGCATATGTTTCAGCATGTTGTTCTTGTACTGGTCCCCCGTAAGAATTGAACACACAACCCTGGCATTGTAAGCATCATGCTGTAACAACTGAGCCACACGGACCAAGTGAAAGATATGATCCCTTATTGATGTCATTGTTAAATCCACTTTGATCAGTGTAGATGAAGGGGAGGAGACGGGTTAAAGATGAAGGGGAGGAGACGGGTTAAAGATGAAGGGGAGGAGACAGGTTAAAGATGAAGGGGAGGAGACTGGTTAAAGATGAAGGGGAAAGATGAAGGGGAGGAGACAGGGATTAAAAAGATGAAGGGGAGGAGACAGGTTAAAGATGAAGGGGAGGAGACAAAGATGTTAAAGATGAAGGGGAGGAGACAGGTTAAAGATGAAGGGGAGGAGACAGGTTAAAGATGAAGGGGAGGAGACAGGTTAAAGATGAAGGGGAGGAGACGGGTTAAGATGAAGGGGAGGAGACAGGTTAAAGATTAAAGATGAAGGGGAGGAGACAGGTTAAAGATGAAGGGGAGGAGACAGGTTAAAGATGAAGGGGGAGGGTTAAAGATGAAGAGAAGGAGTCAGGTTAAAGATGAAGGGGAGGAAACAGGTTAAAGATGAAGAGAAGGAGTCAGGTTAAAGATGAAGGGGAGGAGACAGGTTAAAGATGAAGGGGAGGAGACAGGTTAAAGATGAAGGGGAGGAGACAAAGATGAAGGGGAGGAGACAGGTTAAAGATGAAGGGGTTAAAGATGAGACAGGTTAAAGATGAAGGGGAGGAGACAGGTTAAAGATGAAGGGGAGGAGACAGGTTAAAGATGAAGGGGAGGAGACGGGTTAAAGATGAAGGGGAGGAAACAGGTTAAAGATGAAGGGGAGGAGACAGGTTAAAGATGAAGGGGAGGAGACAGGTTAAAGATGAAGAGGAGGGTTAAAGATGAAGGGGAGGAGACAGGTTAAAGATGAAGGGGAGGAGACAGGTTAAAGTTAAAGATGAAGGGGAGGAGACAGGTTAAAGATGAAGGGGAGGAGACAGGTTAAAGGTTAAAGATGAAGGGGAGGAAACAGGTTAAAGATGAAGAGAAGGAGTCAGGTTAAAGATGAAGGGGAGGAGACAGGTTAAAGATGAAGGGGAGGAGACAGGTTAAAGATGAAGGGGAGGAGACAGGTTAAAGATGAAGGGGAGGAAACAGGTTAAAGATGAAGAGAAGGTTAAAGATGAAGGGGAGGAGACAGGTTAAAGATGAAGGGGAGGAGACAGGTTAAAGATGAAGGGGAGGAGGGTTAGATGAAGGGGAGGAGACAGGTTAAAGATGAAGGGGGAGGAAAGACAGGTTAAAGATGAAGGGGAGGAGAAAGATGAAGGGGAGGAGACAGGTTAAAGATGAAGGGGAGAAGGTTAAAGATCAGGTTAAAGATGAAGGGGAGGAGACAGGTTAAAGATGAAGGGGAGGAGACAGGTTAAAGATGAAGGGGAGGAGACGGGTTAAAGATGAAGGGGAGGAAACAGGTTAAAGATGAAGAGAAGGAGATCAGGTTAAAGATGAAGGGGAGGGTTAAAGACAGGTTAAAGATGAAGGGGGGAGGAGACAGGTTAAAGATGAAGGGGAGGAGACAGGTTAAAGATGAAGGGGAGGAGACAGGTTAAAGATGAAGGGGAGGAGACAGGTTAAAGATGAAGGGGAGGAAACAGGTTAAAGATGAAGGGGAGAGAAGGAGATCAGGTTAAAGATGAAGGGGAGGAGACAGGTTAAAGATGAAGGGGAGGAGTCAGGTTAAAGATGAAGGGGAGGAAACAGGTTAAAGATGAAGGGGAGGAGACAGGTTAAAGATGAAGGGGAGGAGACAGGTTAAAGATGAAGGGGAGGGTTAAAGATGAAGGGGAGGAAACAGGTTAAAGATGAAGAGGAGAGGAGACAGGTTAAAGATGAAGGGGAGGAGACTGGAAGAGAAGGAGACAGGTAAAGATGAAAGATGAAGGAGGAAAGACAGGTTAAAGATGAAGGGGAGGAGACTTAAAGATGAAGAGAAGGAGTTTAAAGATGAAGGGGAGGAAACTGGTTAAAGATGAAGGGGAGGAGACTGGTTAAAGATGAAGGGGAGGAGACGGGTTAAAGATGAAGGGGAGGAGACGGGTTAAAGATGAAGGGGAGGAGACAGGTTAAAGATGAAGAGGAGGAGACGGGTTAAAGATGAAGGGGAGGAGACTGGTTAAAGATGAAGGGGAGGAGACAGGTAAAAAAAATGATTTTGAAGCTTTGAGACAATTGAGACATGGATTGTATGTGTGCCATTCAGAGGGTGAATGGGCAAGACAAAATATTTAAGTGCCTTTGAATGGGGTATGGTAGTAGGTGCACCGGTTTGACTGTGTCAAGAACGCTGTTGAGTTTTTCACGCTCAACAGATTCCCTTGTGTATGGTCCTTCTGTGGCTCAGTTGGTAGAGCATGGCGCTTGTAACTCCAGGGTAGTGGGTTCGATTCCCGGGACCACCCATACGTAGAATGTATGCACACATGACTGTAAGTCGCTTTGGATAAAAGCGTCAGCTAAATGGCATATATTATTATATTATTGAAGAATGTCCACCATCCGACTTGACGTAACTGTGAGGAGCATTGGACTCAACGTGGGCCAGCATCCCCGTGGAACACTTTCAACACCTTGTAGAGTCCATGGCCTGACGAATCGAGGCTGTTCTGAGGGCAAAAGGGGGTGCAACATTAGGTGTTCCTAATGTTTTATCCACTCAGTGTACAATGACAGGGAAATAGTGTATTACCACCCAAAACCACCAGATGGCAGTGTGGAACAAAAACCTTACAAATCGTTTCATCCCAGATTTGCTCCAAGCCATCTGCTGTTGTATTGACCTTCATGGTCAATAAGAAGGAACTAGTGGCTGTATCAAGAGCTATAGAACTATAGAGGTGAGACTAATGTGTATCAACAAGCTGCAGGACTGTTCTGTTCCGACAGTTTTTTGAAAAGGGAATATGTTACATATACATTATTCAGAAGACCTTTATAATGATGGGATTAGAATGGTGTTTTATGGGCGAGAGAGAATTTGTTTCTCTACGTGTATTTAATATCATTAGGCCACAGATCACACACACACTCTCTTACACACACACACACACACACACACACGCACGCACGCACGCATGCACGCACGCAGATGTCAGGTAGTAGTAAAACAGCTCCCAAAACGTATCTTTATTTATCAGTGTGAATGATCACCAGTAGTTTATAGTTACACAGCCTGGGCCATGTTCATTAGGACATGCAACCAAAAGTGTTTCAAAACATTTTGCAACGGAAAACTAAAAGGAGTCGTTTCTCTTTCAACAAGCCCATGTATTTCCTCCGTCTCGGTTTTGGTCCGTTTGGTATCTAATGAACACAACCCTGGAGAGTTCTTACACAGAGGACAACAACCACTTCATGGACATGACCGTCACCATCATTAAAATGGCTGTTTATATTTACACTGCTCAGTAACAACATTATGAAGTGTAGTTTATATTTACACTGCTCAGTAACAACATTATGAAGTGTAGTTTATATTTACACTGCTCAGTAACAACATTATGAAGTGTAGTTTATATTTACACTGCTCAGTAACAACATTATGAAATGTAGTTTATATTTACACTGCTCAGTAACAACATTATGAAATGTAGTTTATATTTACACTGCTCAGTAACAACATTATGAAATGTAGTTTATATTTACACTGCTCAGTAACAACATTATGAAGTGTAGTTTATATTTACACTGCTCAGTAACAACATTATGAAGTGTAGTTTATATTTACACTGCTCAGTAACAACATTATGAAGTGTAGTTTATATTTACACTGCTCAGTAACAACATTATGAAATGTAGTTTATATTTACACTGCTCAGTAACAACATTATGAAGTGTAGTTTATATTTTCACTGCTCAGTAACAACATTGTGAAATGTAGTTTATATTTACACTGCTCAGTAACAACATTATGAAGTGTAGTTTATATTTACACTGCTCAGTAACAACATTATGAAGTGTAGTTTATATTTACACTGCTCAGTAACAACATTATGAAGTGTAGTTTATATTTACACTGCTCAGTAACAACATTATGAAATGTAGTTTATATTTACACTGCTCAGTAACAACATTATGAAGTGTAGTTTATATTTACACTGCTCGGAAATAACATTCTGAAGTGTAGTTTATATTTACACTGCTCAGTAACAACATTATTAAGTGTAGTTTATATTTACACTGCTCAGTAACAACATTATGAAGTGTAGTTTATATTTACACTGCTCAGTAACAACATTATGAAGTGTAGTTTATATTTACACTGCTCAGTATCAACATTATGAAGTGTAGTTTATATTTACACTGCTCAGTAACAACATTATGAAGTGTAGTTTATATTTACACTGCTCAGTAACAACATTATGAAGTGTAGTTTATATGTACACTGCTCAGTAACAACATTATGAAGTGTAGTTTTTATTTACACTGCGAGTAACAACATACTAAAGAATACAGTCAGTGTGTGAAGAGGTAACAGTCCCCATGTGTTGATTCTCCTAAAGAGAAATATAATCAACATTCAACTTATTTTTAGCTTCAATGGACAGTGCTATACACGCAGAAAGGAAACATCATTGGTTCAGTAGGATACAATGAGTGAGATACACACAGCCTAAACACATTCTGATAGGTCGCAATAATATGTAGAATCCCCAGATATAACCACAATGGCATCTAGTACACTGTCAACTCTGCCACGGTCTATTCTATTGTCTTTGCTACAGCCGTGTGCTTGTGTGTATGTGTGTGTGCGTGTGCGTGTGCGTGTGTGTGTGTGTGTGTGTGTGACCAAGTGTGATCGTGGTGCATAATCAAATCAAATCAAATCTCTGTGTGTAGACGACATGGTGCCTGCATCTCAATGTGCAGTCGTGAACAGTCATTCAAAATTCAAATACGGGTGCTTGTGGAGAGAGACACGGTGGTTAAATGGTGTCTAGTGTGCCGAGCCCTAAAAATGTTATCAACATTGAAATATGGATATTTGTGGCCAAGACACTAATGGAGTTTCCATGATAAAAACATGATGAGAATATGGAGACATGGACACTGTAATGGAAAACAGGCTTGATACAGACACGATAAGGACCCATAACAACAACTCTGATGTCACCCCTACGTCCGTCCGCCCGCCTGTCTGCCTGTCTGTCTGCCATCATTAAACAGATAGAGGGCCTTTGTCCTCCTCTCATGATGGGAAGCTGTTGATTTTATGGACCTCGGTGATTCTTATCAACCATCAGCACAAAACAGAACAACCAAATGGCCCCTTTAAGCAAGCTTCTACTGTGTGTTAGTCAATCTTACAAAAAGGGGGCTGTATATGTGTTTCTATGTGTGTGCGTGTGTGTGTGTGTGTGTATAAACATAATCACTATATACACTGTGAAAGATATTGGGCTCCCTGTGTAAACAGCCTCTGTGTCTTCCTGCTTGAGTGCCTTAAACATATGCAGCCAGCAGCTCCTCTCCTCTCCTCTCCTCTCCTCAGGGACCAGCAGACGAGCCCACAGCGTGTGAGGAGCCCAGATAACCCCTGCCACCACAAGGCTCGCTTTCTGTAGCCCCACACAAACGCGCGCGCACGCGCACACACACACACACACACACACACACACACACACACACACACACACACACACACACACACACACACACACACACACACACACACACACACACACACACACACACACACACACACACACACACACACACACACACACACACACACTATAGCCACACCAAAGCATCCATACATCCTAACGCCTATGGCGTAAAATGCATCCCCCAATGTGAGTCTAGTCCATAAGTGTAACAGACTTAACGTACACACCATACACCCTCCATGCCTTGAGCCTTGCTATATTAGTAGGATTAGAACAGAGAGGGATGGATGTTTGATTAGTTCTGGCTGCCTGTCTTTATCATAATGGTGTCGTTGGCTTAGGCCTGTCACTCAGAGCAACAGGGATGGATGAAGGAGTATGGGCTATATGTCAATATGAGCTTCTGATACGACAACGTGCAGCTTGGGATTCTGGTTGTGGACTTTGTTAGTGGAGGCTGAGGACTGGCTAGACACCCCCTCGATATGTCAATATGAGCTTCTGATACGACAACGTGCAGCTTGGGATTCTGGTTGTGGACTTTGTTAGTGGAGGCTGAGGACTGGCTAGACACCCCCTCGATGGCTTCAGGCTCCTTTTAAATATATTTGACCTAGGTTTGCTCTACACAATATATATTTTAACTAATAGAACCATATTCATTCAGGTGGGTCACTAATAACAAACAGAGTCTATTTTTCAAATATTCTACAATCTGGTAACTGTAGTGTTAAGCATCCCCCTTCCTGTCTCCCACTGCTCATAACCAGGAATGTCAAAGCAGGAACTGTAGCCACTTAGCTAGCAGGTACAGTAGTCACTTAGCTAGCAGGTACTGTAGTCACTTAGCTAGCAGGTATTGCAGTCACTTAGCTAGCAGGTACTGTAGCCACTTAGCTAGCAGGTACTGTAGCCACTTAGCTAGCAGGTACTGTAGTCACTTAGCTAGCATCACTTAGCTAGCAGGTACTGTAGTCACTTAGCTAGCATCCCTTAGCTAGCAGGAACTGTAGCCACTTAGCAAGCAGGTACTGTAGTCACTTAGCTAGCAGGTACTGTAGTCACTTAGCTAGCAGGTACTGTAGCCACTTAGCTAGCAGGTACTGTAGCCACTTAGCTAGCAGGTATTGCAGTCACTTAGCTAGCAGGTACTGTAGCCACTTAGCTAGCAGGTACTGTAGCCACTTAGCTAGCAGGTACTGTAGTCACTTAGCTAGCGTCACTTAGCTAGCAGGTACTGTAGTCACTTAGCTAGCATCCCTTAGCTAGCAGGAACTGTAGCCACTTAGCAAGCAGGTACTGTAGTCACTTAGCTAGCAGGTACTGTAGTCACTTAGCTAGCAGGTACTGTAGTCACTTAGCTAGCGTCACTTAGCTAGCAGGAACTGTAGCCACTTAGCTAGCAGGTACTGTAGTCACTTAGCTAGCAGGTACTGTAGTCACTTAGCTAGCAGGTACTGTAGTCACTTAGCTAGCATCACTTAGCTAGCAGGTACTGTAGTCACTTAGCTATCTCTGTGCCCTGCAGGCCAGGTGGTTATGTCCTCTTAGAAGAGTCTTAGAGTAAAATAATGGCCCATTTTATATCCTGGGCGTGTGCTTAGTTAGCGGTGCTCGCTAAATAGCGTTTCAATCGGTTACGTCACTTGCTCTGAGACCTGCAAGGGCCGCGGCTTTTGTGGAGCGATGGGTAACGATGCTTCGAGGGTGACTGTTGTCGATGTGTGCAGAGGGTCCCTGGTTCGCGCCCGGGTATGGGCGAGGGGACGGACGTAAAGTTATTCTGTTACACCAGTTTAGCTTAACCATCAGCATTGCATCAATCTGCCATTTTTTACTGTATCCATATTGGTTTTATTGGAGTAATTCAGCCAGGTACTATAAAATATAGGTACACGTGCCGCTATTGTTAGGATGGTGCCAGAGGGACAGAGAGGGAAAGAGACAGAGACGGGGGAGGGAGAGAGCGGGAGAGAGAGAGAGAGACAGAGGGACAGAGGGAGAGAGGGACAGAGGGAGAGAGGGACAGACTGAGAGAGAGAGAGAGAGAGAGAGAGAGAGAGAGAGAGAGAGAGAGAGAGAGAGAGGGAGAGAGACAGAGGGAGAGAGAGAGGGAGAGAGACAGAGGGAGAGAGAGAGAGGGACAGAGGGAGAGAGCGGGAGAGAGACAGAGGGACAGAGAGGGAGAGAGAGAGAGACCGAGGGATAGAGACAGAGAGAGGGGGGAGGGAGAGAGAGGACCAACAGAACTCTCTGGCTGGCTCTAAACCCAGATCTGGTTGGCCTGGACAGCTGTAAAATGTAGCACACTACTTCTATTAATCTGACCTGCCAATCACACCCAACCAACAGGGTCTCAGAGAAGTAACCAACCCACTCTACACACAGAGAGAGAGAGAGGGAGAGAGAGAGAGAGAGAGAGAGAGAGAGAGAGAGAGAGAGAGAGAGAGAGAGAGAGAGAGAGAGAGAGAGAGAGAGAGAGAGAGAGAGAGAGAGAGAGAGAGAGAGAGGTGGGCGAGAGATGAGAGAGAGAAAAAGTGGGCACGAGAGAGAGAGAGACAGACAGAGAGGGAGAGAGAACAAAATAAAAACCTAGCGGTCAAACAGGGAAATGGTTCCAATAGTTTTTCCAGAAGAAAAAGAAACACACACCTATTTAGGCGAGGTGCTGGCTAGCGGAGTAGAAAACTTGAAAATAACATTAAAGAGAGTTGAAATACAGTAGACAATCATAGAGTTTGTTGAAATACATCTAGATAATCAAAGAGTTTGTTGAAATACATGTAGATAATCAGTTTGTTGAATTGAGTTGGTTGTGGTTAACATGGTTATAGCTGCAGGTGAAGGACAGGTAAAGGACAGGTAATGGACAGGTAAAGGACAGGTAAAGGACGGGTAAAGGACAGGTAATGGACAGGTAAAGGACGGGTAAAGGACAGGTAAAGGACTGGTAATGGACAGGTAAAGGAGAGGTAAAGGACTGGTAATGGACAGGTAAAGGACTGGTAATGGACAGGTAAAGGACAGGTAAATGACTGGTAACGGACAGGTAATGGACAGGTAAAGGACAGGTAAATGACAGGTAAAGGACTGGTAATGGACAGGTAAAGGACTGGTAATGGACAGGTAAAGGACTGGTAATGGACAGGTAAAGGACGGGTAAAGGATGGGTAAAGGACGGGTAAAGGACAGGTAAAGGACTGGTAATGGACAGGTAAAGGACAGGTAATGGACAGGTAAAGGACAGGTAAGGGATGGGTAAAGGACGGGTAAAGGATGGGTAAAGGACGGGTAAAGGACAGGTAAAGGACTGGTAATGGACAGGTAAAGGACAGGTAATGGACAGGTAAAGGACAGGTAAGGGACAGGTAAAGGACTGGTAATGGACAGGTAAAGGAGAGGTAAAGGACTGGTAATGGACAGGTAAAGGACAGGTAATGGACAGGTAAAGGACTGGTAATGGACAGGTAAAGGACAGGTAATGGACAGGTAAAGGACAGGTAAAGGACAGGTAATGGACAGGTAAAGGACAGGTAAAGGACAGGTAACGGACAGGTAAAGGACAGGTAAATGACAGGTAAAGGACTGGTAATGGACAGGTAAAGGACAGGTAAATGACAGGTAAAGGACTGGTAATGGACAGGTAAAGGACGGGTAAAGGACAGGTAACGGACAGGTAAATGACAGGTAATGGACAGGTAAAGGACAGGTAATGGACAGGTAAATGACAGGTAAAGGACTGGTAATGGACAGGTAAAGGACAGATAAAGGACAGGTAAATGACAGGTAATGGACAGGTAAAGGACAGGTAATGACAGGTAACGGACAGGTAATGGACAGGTAAATGACAGGTAAAGGACTGGTAATGGACAGGTAAAGGTCAGGTAAATGACAGGTAAAGGACTGGTAATGGACAGGTAAAGGACAGGTAAAGGACCGGTAAAGGACTGGTAATGGGCAGGTAAAGGATGGGTAAAGGACAGGTAATGGACTGGTAAAGGACTGGTAATGGACAGGTACAGGACAGGTAAAGGACAGGGAGGTGAGATGATCCATTTACACTGAAAGAGATGCTCAGTCTCCATTTTGTCTCTCCTTTTCTGTGAAGAAAACAAGTATTTGTGCAACGACTAGAAGGTGAGATCCACTAATATATGCTCCTAGTTTGGAGCTGCTAGTTGGGAGGGCTGAGGTGTCATATTCTGGATCACATTAGTTGGTCTGATCAAAATGCTGCTAGACTGTGGCTGGACTGTGGCTGTCACAGAGGAATGGTTTGGTGTGAGCAATTGGAAGATACAATGAACACCTGTACCTGCACTCTTCTTTTGGTGCAGTAGTTGTATTGTTGAGTCTGAATAGGATGGGTCATTGTACATCATTCAACACATTTGAAAGAAGCGTTACTGATTTCCTAAACATACCTATTATATAGTCAACCTTTTGCCATCACGATTGTGATTCTTTATGTTAAAAACAAGCCCTCATTCAAGGGGAAATAATGTTTGATAAGGCAGCATTTAAAAAAGAATCACGGATCGAAAACCATTTATAAAGAACACATGAAGATGTGAAAAAGTCCCTCCCTCCTTGCCCTTCTAAATGTGTCCTAGAACAAGAGAAAGGAATCAGTCACTCTAGCCGAAAGGGTCCCCTGAACTTACACGTGATTTTAATAGAAGGAATAGACAAAACTCAGACAAACTCATCAAGGCACAGTCACACTCCAAGAACCATCCTGTTTCACATGACTTAACATTCCTGAAAGCAGTCAGAGTGACAGCCCCCACTCCCCACTCCCCACTCCCCACTCCCCAAAACACAACAATACTGTCCAACCCCACTAACAGAGTGACAGCCCCCACTCCCCACTCCCCAAAACACAACAATACTGTCCAACCCCACTAACAGAGTGACTGCCCCCACACCCCAAAACACAACAATACTGTCCAACCCCACTAACAGAGTGACAGCCCCAAACCCCAGAACACAACAATACTGTCCAACCCCACTAACAGAGTGACAGCCCCCACTCCCCAAACCCCAGAACACAACAATACTGTCCAACCCCACTAACAGAGTGACAGCCCCCACTCCCCAAACCCCAGAACACAACAATACTGTCCAACCTCTCTCTCAAATAACCCCACTAACAGAGTTTTACTGTTAACCCCACTAACAGTACTTTTGTGATTGTTACAGGTGGTCATCTTGTGTTTTATTTATTTAAATTCATGAAAAATACATCAGCAACTTTTCTAAATGACCCCGCTCCTCCGCTTTATTATAAAGTCCTCCGCTGACCATGGTGTGCGTGTGGATGGCTCTGATAAACCCAAACAAGGGCACTCCTCTCCACCTCATTGCCTCCCTACCACTGAGGAAGTACAGTTCCCGTCCATTTAACAAACAAGACATCACACACAGTATTGTACCAGTGCAGTGGCTCTCTGTGTCAGCCCAGCCCACCTGCCTTAAATGTAATGATGTAATGTAACCTTATTGTTGAACACAACAATACTGTCGGTGCCTCTGAACCCCACTAACAGAGCACAATGAAACCCCAGACCACTGTCAGAGGAACAAGGACATAACCTGTTCGCAGCAGGAGGAAACGAGGTTTGTTGGTGGAAGCTGGGGGTGTCGTTATTGACCTTTTGTTGAGCAAACCACATTCCCATGACTATTCTCTTAACTCTCTCTCAAATAACTTTTGGTGATTGTTACAGGTGGTCATCTTGCTGAAAAATACATCAGCAACTTTTTAAATGAATTCCTTTATTATAAAGTCCTGCTGGTGCTGGGAGGGATTGAGGAGAGGGGCGCACATACAAATATTGAGCTGGGGGCAGAGCAGGGAGGGATGGAGGGGGCGGAGCTGGGGGGAGGGACGGAGCTGGGGGCGGAGCTGGGGGGGATTGAGGAGAGGGGCGGAGCTTGGGGCAGAGCTGGGAGGGATTGAGAAGAGGGGGGGGCGGAGCTGGGGGCAGAGCTGGGGGCAGAGCTGGGAGGGATTGAGAAGAGGGGCGGAGGGGCGGAGCTGGGGGCAGAGCTGGGAGGATTGAGGAGAGGGGCGGAGCTGGGGGATTGGGGAGAGGGGCGGAGCTTGGGGCAGAGCTGGGAGGGATTGAGGAGGGGGGCGGAGCTGGGGGCAGAGCAGGGAGGGATGGAGGAGAGGGACGGAGCTGGGGGCGGAGCTGGGGACAGAGCAGGGAGGGATGGAGGAGAGGGACGGAGCTGGGGGTAGAGCAGGGAGGGATTGAGGAGAGGGACGGAGCTGGGGGCAGAGCAGGGATGGAGGAGAGAGGGATGGAGCTGGGGACAGAGGAGAGAGGGATGGAGGAGAGAGGGATGGAGCTGGGGGCAGAGCAGGGAGGGATAGAGGAGAGAGGGATGGAGCTGGGGACAGAGCAGGGAGGGATGGAGGAGAGAGGGATGGAGCTGGGGGCAGAGCAGGGATGGAGGAGAGAGGGATGGAGCTGGGGGCAGAGCAGGGAGGGATGGAGGAGAGAGGGATGGAGGAGAGGGGTGGAGCTGGGGGCAGAGCAGGGAGGGATGGAGGAGAGGGATGGAGGAGAGAGGGACGGAGCTGGGGGCAGAGCAGGGAGGGATGGAGGAGAGAGGGATGGAGGAGAGGGTCGGAGCTGGGGGCAGAGCAGGGAGGGATTGAGGAGAAGGACGGAGCTGGGGGCAGAGCAGGGAGGGATACAGGAGAGGGGCGGAGCTGGGGGCAGAGCAGGGAGGGATTGAGGAGAGGGACGGAGCTGGGGGCAGAGCAGAGAGGGATGGAGGAGAGGGACGGAGCTGGGGGCAGAGCAGAGAGGTATTGAGGAGAGGGATGGAGGAGAGAGGGATGGAGCTGGGGGCAGAGCAGGGAGGGATGGAGGAGAGGGACGGAGCTGGGGGCAGAGCAGGGAGGGATTGAGGAGAGGGACGGAGCTGGGGGCAGAGCAGGGAGGGATGGAGGAGAGGGACGGAGCTGGGGGCAGAGCAGGGAGGGATGGAGGAGAGGGACGGAGCTGGGGGCAGAGCAGGGAGGGATGGAGGAGAGAGGGATGGAGCTGGGGACAGAGGAGAGAGGGATGGAGGAGAGAGAGATGGAGCTGGAAAAGAGGAGAGAGGGACTGTGCTAGGGACAGAGGAGAGAGGGATGGAGCTAGGGACAGAGGAGAGAGGGATGGAGCTAGGGACAGAGGAGAGAGGGATGGAGCTAGGGACAGAGGAAAGAGGGACGGTGCTAGGGACAGAGGAAAGAGGGACAGAGGAGAGAGGGATGGAGCTCGGGACAGAGGAGAGAGGGACGGAGGAGAGAGGGCCAGAGCAAGGGACAGGGGAGAGAGGGTCGGAGGAGAGAGGGATGGAGCTAGGGACAGGGGAGAGAGGGTCAGAGCTAGGGACAGAGGAGAGAGGGACGGAGCAAGGGACAGAAAGGAGAGAGGGATGGAGCTAGGGACAACGTCAACAAAACTAAGGAGATGATTGTGGACTTCAGGAAACAGCAGAGGGAACACCCCCCTATCCACATCGATGGAACAGTAGTGGAGAGGGTAGCAAGTTTTAAGTTCCTCGGCATACACATCACAGACAAACTGAATTGGTCCACTCACACAGACAGCATCGTGAAGAAGGCGCAGCAGCGCCTCTTCAACCTCAGGAGGCTGAAGAAATTCGGCCTCACAAAAGCACTCACAAACTTCTACAGATGCACAATCGAGAGCATCCTGGCGGGCTGTATCACCGCCTGGTACGGCAACTGCTCCGCCCTCAACCGTAAGGCTCTCCAGAGGGTAGTGAGGTCTGCACAACGCATCACCGGGGGCAAACTACCTGCCCTCCAGGACACCTACACCACCCGATGTTACAGGAAGGCCATAAAGATCATCAAGGACATCAACCACCGAGCCACTGCCTGTTCACCCCGCTATCATCCAGAAGGCGAGGTCAGTACAGGTGCATCAAAGCTGGGACCGAGAGACTGAAAAACAGCTTCTATCTCAAGGCCATCAGACTGTTAAACAGCCACCACTAACATTGAGTGGCTGCTGCCAACACACTGACATTGACACTGACTCAACTCCAGCCACTTTAATAATGGGAATTGATGGGAAATTATGTAAATATATCACTAGCCACTTTAAACAATGCTACCTTATATAATGTTACTTACCCTACATTATTCATCTCATATGCATACGTATATACTGTACTCTATATCATCGACTGCATCCTTATGTAATACATGTATCACTAGCCACTTTAACTATGCCACTTTGTTTACATACTCATCTCATATGTATATACTGTACTCGATACCATCTACTGTATCTTGCCTATGCTGCCCTGTACCATCACTCATCATTCATATATCCTTATGTACATATTCTTTATCCCCTTACACTGTGTATAAGACAGTAGTTTTGGAATTGTTAGTTAGATTACTTGTTGGTTATTACTGCATTGTCGGAACTAGAAGCACAAGCATTTCGCTACACTCGCATTAACATCTGCTAACCATGTGTATGTGACAAATAACATTTGATTTGATTTGATTTGGAGCTAGGGACAGAGGCGAGAGGGACGGAGCAAGGGACAGGGAAGAGAGGGTCGGAGGAGAGAGGGATGGAACTAGGGACAGGGGAGAGAGGGTCAGAGCTTGGGACAGAGGAGAGAGACGGAGCAAGGGACAGAAAGGAGAGAGAGATGGAGCTAGGGACAGAGAGAGGGATGGTGCTAGGGACAGAGGAGAGAGGGACGGAGCAAGGGACAGAAAGGAGAGAGGGATGGAGCTAGGGACAGAGGAGAGAGGGACGGAGCAAGGGACAGAAAGGAGAGAGGGATGGAGCTAGGGACAGAGGAGAGAGGGACGGTGCTAGGGACAGCTCTGTTCTGTTATTCCCCCAGGTTCCATTAATCCAGCTTTGTTCTGTTCTGTTATTCCGCCAGTTTCCATTCATCCAGCTCTGTTCTGTTCTGTTATTCTCCCAGGTTCCATTCATCCAGCTCTGTTCTGTTCTGTTGTTCCCTCAGGTTCCATTCATCCAGCTCTGTTCTGTTCTGTTATTCCCCCAGGTTCCATTCAACCAGCTCTGTTCTGTTCTGTTATTCCCTCAGGTTCCATTCATCCAGCTCTGTTCTGTTCTGTTATTCCCCCAGGTTCCATTCAACCAGCTCTGTTCTGTTCTGTTATTACCCCAGGTTCCATTCATTCAGCTCTGTTCTGTTCTGTTATTCCCCCAGGTTCCATTCATCCAGCTCTGTTCTGTTCTGTTATTCCCCCAGGTTCCATTCATCCAGCTCTGTTCTGTTCTGTTATTCCCCCAGGTTCCATTCATCCAGCTCTGTTCTGTTCTGCTGTTCCCCCAGTTCCATTCATCCAGCTCTGTTCTGTTCTGTTGTTCTCCCAGGTTCCATTCATTCAGCTCTGTTCTGTTCTGTTATTCTCCCCAGGTTCCATTCATCCAGCTCTGTTCTGTTCTGTTATTCCCCCAGGTTCCATTCATCCAGCTCTGCTCTGTTCTGTTATTCCCCCAGGTTCCATTCATCCAGCTCTGCTCTGTTCTGTTATTCCCCCAGGTTCCATTCATCCAGCTCTGTTCTGTTATTCCCCCAGGTTCCATTCATCCAGCTCTGTTCTGTTATTCCCCCAGGTTCCATTCATCAAGCTCTGTTCTGTTATTCCCCCAGGTTCCATTCATCCAGCTCTGTTCTGTTATTCTCCCAGGTTCCATTCATCCAGCTCTGTTCTGTTCTGTTATTCCCCCAGGTTCCATTCAACCAGCTCTGTTCTGTTCTGTTATTCCCCCAGGTTCCATTCATTCAGCTCTGTTCTGTTCTGTTATTCCCCCAGGTTCCATTCATCCAGCTCTGTTCTGTTCTGTTATTCCCCCAGGTTCCATTCATCCAGCTCTGTTCTGTTCTGTTATTCCCCCAGGTTCCATTCATCCAGCTCTGCTCTGTTCTGTTATTCTCCCAGGTTCCATTCATCCAGCTCTGTTCTGTTCTGCTGTTCCCCCAGTTCCATTCATCCAGCTCTGTTCTGTTCTGTTGTTCCCCCAGTTCCATTCATCCAGCTCTGTTCTGTTCTGTTATTCTCCCAGTTTCCATTCATCCAGCTCTGCTCTGTTCTGTTATTCCCCCAGGTTCCATTCATCCAGCTCTGTTCTGTTCTGTTATTCCCCCAGGTTCCATTCATTCAGCTCTGTTCTGTTCTGTTATTCCCCCAGGTTCCATTCATCCAGCTCTGTTCTGTTCTGTTATTCCCCCAGGTTCCATTCATCCAGCTCTGCTCTGTTCTGTTATTCCCCCAGGTTCCATTCATCCAGCTCTGCTCTGTTCTGTTATTCCCCCAGGTTCCATTAATCCATTTCTGTTCTGTTATTCCCCCAGGTTCCATTCATCCAGCTCTGTTCTGTTATTCCCCCAGGTTCCATTCATCCAGCTCTGTTCTGTTCTGTTATTCCCCCAGGTTCCATTCATCCAGCTCTGTTCTGTTATTCCCCCAGGTTCCATTCATCCAGCTCTGTTCTGTTCTGTTATTCTCCCAGGTTCCATTCATCCAGCTCTGTTCTGTTCTGTTGTTCCCCCAGGTTCCATTCATCCAGCTCTGTTCTGTTCTGTTATTCTCCCAGGTTCCATTCATCCAGCTCTGCTCTGTTCTGTTATTCCCCCAGGTTCCATTCATCCAGCTCTGCTCTGTTCTGTTATTCCTCCAGGTTCCATTAATCCATTTCTGTTCTGTTATTCCCCCAGGTTCCATTCATCCAGCTCTGTTCTGTTGTTCCCCCAGGTTCCATTCATCCAGCTCTGTTCTGTTCTGTTATTCCCCCAGGTTCCATTCATCCAGCTCTGTTCTGTTCTGTTATTCTCCCAGGTTCCATTCATCCAGCTCTGTTCTGTCTGTTCTCTGTTGCTCCCCCAGGTTCCATTCATCCAGCTCTGTTCTGTTATTCCCCCAGGTTCCATTCATCCAGCTCTGTTCTGTTATTCCCCCAGGTTCCATTCATTCAGCTCTGTTCTGTTATTCCCCCAGGTTCCATTCATCCAGCTCTGTTCTGTTCTGTTATTCTCCCCAGGTTCCATTCATCCAGTTCTGTTCTGTTATTCCCCCAGGTTCCATTCATCCAGCTCTGCTCTGTTCTGTTATTCTCCCCAGGTTCCATTCATCCAGCTCTGCTCTGTTCTGTTATTCCCCCAGGTTCCATTCATCCAGCTCTGTTCTGTTCTGTTATTCTCCCCAGGTTCCATTCATCCAGCTCTGCTCTGTTCTGTTATTCCCCCAGGTTCCATTCATCCAGCTCTGTTCTGTTCTGTTATTCTCCCAGGTTCCATTCATTCAGCTCTGTTCTGTTATTCCCCCAGGTTCCATTCATCCAGCTCTGTTCTGTTCTGTTACTCCCCAGGTTCCATTCATTCAGCTCTGTTCTGTTCTGTTACTTCCCCAGGTTCCATTCATTCAGCTCTGCTCTGTTCTGTTATTCCCCCAGGTTCCATTCATCCAGCTCTGTTCTGTTCTGTTATTCCCCCAGGTTCCATTCATCCAGCTCTGTTCTGTTCTGTTATTCTCCCAGGTTCCATTCATTCAGCTCTGTTCTGTTATTCCCCCAGGTTCCATTCATCCAGCTCTGTTCTGTTCTGTTACTCCCCAGGTTCCATTCATTCAGCTCTGTTCTGTTCTGTTACTCCCCAGGTTCCATTCATCCAGCTCTGTTCTGTTCTGTTATTCTCCCCAGGTTCCATTCATCCAGCTCTGTTCTGTTCTGTTATTCCCCCAGTTCCATTCATTCAGCTCTGTTCTGTTCTGTTACTCCCCAGGTTCCATTCATCCAGCTCTGTTCTGTTCTGTTATTCTCACAGGTTCCATTCATTCAGCTCTGTTCTGTTATTCCCCCAGGTTCCATTCATCCAGCTCTGTTCTGTTCTGTTATTCTCCCAGGTTCCATTCATCCAGCTCTGTTCTGTTCTGTTATTCCCCCAGGTTCCATTCATCCAGCTCTGTTCTGTTCTGTTATTCTCCCAAGTTCCATTCATTCAGCTGTTCTGTTCTGCTGTTCCCCCAGTTCCATTCATCCAGCTCTGTTCTGTTCTGTTGTTCCCTCAGGTTCCATTCATCCAGCTCTGTTCTGTTCTGTTATTCTCCCCAGGTTCCATTCATCCAGCTCTGTTCTGTTCTGTTATTCTCCAGGTTCCATTCATTCAGCTCTGTTCTGTTATTCCCCAGGTTCCATTCATCCAGCTCTGTTCTGTTCTGTTATTCCCCCAGGTTCCATTCATCCAGCTCTGTTCTGTTCTGTTATTCTCCCAGGTTCCATTCATTCAGCTCTGTTCTGTTACTCCCCAGGTTCCATTCATCCAGCTCTGTTCTGTTCTGTTATTCTCAGCAGGTTCCATTCATCTCAGCTCTGTTCTGTTATTCCCCCAGGTTCCATTCATCCAGCTCTGTTCTGTTCTGTTATTCCCCCTGGTTCCATTCATCCAGCTCTGTTCTGTTCTGTTGTTCCCTCAGGTTCCATTCATCCAGCTCTGTTCTGTTCTGTTATTCTCCCAGGTTCCATTCATCCAGCTCTGTTCTGTTCTGTTACTCCCCAGGATCCATTCATTCAGCTCTGTGCTGTTCTGTTATTCCCCCAGGTTCCATTCATCCATTTCTGTTCTGTTCTGCTGTTCCCCCAGTTCCATTCATTCAGCTCTGTTCTGTTACACTGACCGATGTAAATAATGGATGATATATCATTGATCCTGACACCTTTAGGGAAATCAGGTGAACCACATACCCTGGTTTATTTAGTAGCATGATGGTTAAACACAGTTACTCAGAACTAGCTGAAAGGTATTTAGAGACGAGGTGATGTAGGCTGATAGGGTGGGTGTACACTTTATACAAGAACTGAATTCAAACCTGCCTTCGCCATTTCCGCTCGGCTCAATAATATATTACATTTACATTTAGGGACGCTCTTATCCAGAGCGACACAAATTGGTGCATACACCTTATGACAACCAGTACTGTAGCTAGATATATAATAGGTGTAAAGATATTAACTATTACATGGAAACAACATTGTAGCTTATATATTTCCCCTTTCTGTTCAGTACTATATCTGTTAGAATTGGAACGTGGCCGGTTGATATCCACCTACAACACACACAGTAAACCAGAGGGGTCGAGAAAGACGACAGCTTTGGAGACAACACACAGAGTTCTCTGTTGAGACACAAGAACTTGTCTTGAGGCAGTTTTTTACATTTATTTTCATGTTCTACTACAGTGTAACAGCATGGACATATAAAAAGGCATTATAGTGAAACCTTATTGGACCAGAATAGACCCCCCACTGCGTTCCCTGCTAACGGAGTGCACAGCACCTCTCGGGCTGACACTCTACACACAACGGAGACATAGAAAAAATAATATAGAATGATATTTCTTGAATGATATTTCTATGAACGGGGATACCGTTTATTAAACAAAAAATGTTAAAAAGCACCACAGTGAGGTAAACAAGGCATCACCGTTAGATACCAGAGAGAGGGAACATTGACAACAAACAAAACATCAACGGTAAACGTTAAAACAACAGAATCCCGGGTGGGTGGACTCCTGTAGCTTAAACGTTGCCCGTCCTGTCATTTCATTACAAATGGTTTTTAACAGAAGGAGGCGAGGATGGGGGGCATAAAAACCCTGGATTGCTGGTGCCATGTATTGGCCAATGAGAGGCTTTGAAGCCAGTGGTCGGCCATATTGCCACTCCCCAGTAAGATCAGTCCTCCATAGGAATGAGTGGAATTCTAGAGTATTTCACTTAAATGCAAAGGTCAAAATTACATGTATTTAAGTATTTTTTGTTGTAGTGAGGACAGTAACATTAATACTCTGAAAATTATACTTTAAGATTGAAAAAAAAAATACATTTTACATTGATTTATTTTTTACAATGGAGGAATACCAAGATGGCTTCAATACAGCGCCCCTGTCAGTCATCCAGAGTTTATATACATCATCGGGCCAGACACAAGCCGAAGAGCTCACTCATGCTCTCTCACACACAGAGCGAGCTGTCAGGTTGGAGCTGCTAAACGACACTTCCAGATATTATAAAGGGTTACTCTGTGTGTGTGTGTGTGTGTGTGTGTGTGTGTGTGTGTGTGTGTGTGTGTGTGTGTGTGTGTGTGTGTGTGTGTGTGTGTGTGTGTGTGTGTTGTGTGTGTGTGTGTGTGTGTGTGGTGCTGTGGAGTTCTGGTGCTGTGGAGTTCTGGTGCTGTGCGTTCTGGTGCTGTGGAGTTCTGGTGCTGTGCGTGCGTCTGGTGCTGTGGAGTTCTGGTGCTGTGGAGTTCTGGTGCTGTGTAACAAAACAAGCATTCCTGCGTGCAGAATGAAAGTGCTGCTCGTGTATATTTAGGTGACTGTCTTCTTCTGGTGCTGTGGAGTTCTGGTGCTGTGGAGTTCTGGTGCTGTGGAGTTCTGGTGCTGTGGAGTTCTGGTGCTGTGGAGTTCTGGTGCTGTGGAGTTCTGGTGCTGTGTAACAAAACAAGCATTCCTTGGTTTCAGAATGAAAGAATTCTCCTCAGAATGACACGATTACAGCATCCACTGTCTTCTTTCAGCTGAACATAAAAACAACATATAATAGTCATTCATAAATGCTAAATAGTAGAAAAAACAACAACAGCCAGATCCATCTCTTTCACTTTAGATTTAAATATCTACTCTTTAAGTATATATAGATTTCTCTCTAAACAACCAGATGTCCACATCATAATACAATGGCACTGAATGAGAGCCAGGTCATACCATGTACACAACATAGGTTTAGCTTACAGGTGAATGAATGAGACCCAGGTCATACCATGTTCACAACATAGGTTTAGCCTACAGGTGAATGAATGAGACCCAGGTCATACCATGTACACAACATATGTTTAGCCTACAGGTGAATGAATGAGACCCAGGTCATACCATGTACACAACATAGGTTTAGCCTACAGGTGAATGAATGAGAGCCAGGTGATACCATGTTCACAACATAGGTTTAGCCTACAGGTGAATGAATGAGACCCAGGTCATACCATGTTCACAACATAGGTTTAGCCTACAGGTGAATGAATGAGAGCCAGGTCATACCATGTTCACAACATAGGTTTAGCCTACAGGTGAATGAATGAGACCCAGGTCATACCATGTTCACAACATAGGTTTAGCCTACAGGTGAATGAATGAGACCCAGGTCATACCATGTTCACAACATAGGTTTAGCTTACAGGTGAATGAATGAGACCCAGGTCATACCATGTTCACAACATAGGTTTAGCTTACAGGTGAATGAATGAGACCCAGGTCATACCATGTTCACAACATAGGTTTAGCTTACAGGTGAATGAATGAGACCCAGGTCATACCATGTTCACAACATAGGTTTAGCCTACAGGTGAATGAATGAGACCCAGGTCATACCATGTTCACAACATAGGTTTAGCTTACAGGTGAATGAATGAGACCCAGGTCATACCATGTTCACAACATAGGTTTAGCTTACAGGTGAATGAATGAGACCCAGGTCATACCATGTTCACAACATAGGTTTAGCTTACAGGTGAATGAATGAGACCCAGGTCATACCATGTTCACAACATAGGTTTAGCTTACAGGTGAATGAATGAGACCCAGGTCATACCATGTTCACAACATAGGTTTAGCTTACAGGTGAATGAATGAGACCCAGGTCATACCATGTTCACAACATAGGTTTAGCTTACAGGTGAATGAATGAGACCCAGGTCATACCATGTTCACAACATAGGTTTAGCTTACAGGTGAATGAATGAGACCCAGGTCATACCATGTTCACAACATAGGTTTAGCTTACAGGTGAATGAATGAGACCCAGGTCATACCATGTTCACAACATAGGTTTAGCTTACAGGTGAATGAATGAGACCCAGGTCATACCATGTTCACAACATAGGTTTAGCTTACAGGTGAATGAATGAGACCCAGGTCATACCATGTTCACAACATAGGTTTAGCTTACAGGTGAATGAATGAGACCCAGGTCATACCATGTTCACAACATATGTTTAGCTTACAGGTGAATGAATGAGACCCAGGTCATACCATGTACACAACATATGTTTAGCCACAGGTGAATGAATGAGACCCAGGTCATACCATGTTCACAACATATGTTTAGCCTACAGGTGAATGAATGAGACCCAGGTCATACCATGTACACAACATATGTTTAGCCTACAGGTGAATGAATGAGACCCAGGTCATACCATGTACACAACATATGTTTAGCCTACAGGTGAATGAATGAGACCCAGGTCATACCATGTACACAACATATGTTTAGCTTACAGGTGAATGAATGAGACCCAGGTCATACCATGTACACAACATATGTTTAGCCTACAGGTGAATGAATGAGAGCCAGGTCATACCATGTTCACAACATATGTTTAGCCTACAGGTGAATGAATGAGAGCCAGGTCATACCATGTTCACAACATAGGTTTAGCTTACAGTTGAATGAATGAGACCCAGGTCATACCATGTTCACAACATATGTTTAGCTTACAGGTGAATGAATGAGACCCAGGTCATACCATGTTCACAACATAGGTTTAGCCTACAGGTGAATGAATGAGACCCAGGTCATACCATGTTCACAACATAGGTTTAGCTTACAGGTGAATGAATGAGACCCAGGTCATACCATGTACACAACATAGGTTTAGCTTACAGGTGAATGAATGAGACCCAGGTCATACCATGTTCACAACATAGGTTTAGCTTACAGGTGAATGAATGAGACCCAGGTCATACCATGTTCACAACATAGGTTTAGCTTACAGGTGAATGAATGAGACCCAGGTCATACCATGTTCACAACATAGGTTTAGCCTACAGGTGAATGAATGAGACCCAGGTCATACCATGTTCACAACATAGGTTTAGCCTACAGGTGAATGAATGGTACAACACATAAATTATTGTCGCCCTTCTTCGCTTCCGACTGAACTTCTCTTATTCATTGAGTGTTGGATAAATTGTTTAGCTTTAAAGTGGAGAACATTTAGCTTAATAAACAATTGAATCAGAGCTCCATCTACATAAACGTACGAATAGAAGACCAAAAATAGAAAAGTGTTGAGTAAAATAAAGGATAGTCCTATGCAGTATAATCGAGGTGAGGAGGAAGCTGGGTTGTGAACAGAGTGGGTACTGTATAATAGTGTGTTTATATAGCTGGTGCTGGACTGTGTGTGTGTGTGTGTGTGTGTGTGTGTGTGTGTGTGTGTGTGTGTGTGTGTGTGTGTGTGTGTGTGTGTGTGTGTGTGTGTGTGTGTGCGTGTGTGTGTGTGTACTTCTTTGACCTTTAACCCTTGTTATATTGTCCTTCATATAAGAGTATTAGGCAACGTCCCGATTCTCCACACTTCTCCCGAAATGCGCACTTGCATACTCCTCAGCATGGATTTAAAAGCATAGTACAGTAACGTCACTTTCAAAATGAATAAACCATTTGACTTAGCTTCCTGTGTCCCAGACAACCAGGTGGCTGGTCTCATCAAGAGGAAGTGGGTGGAGTTAGACAAGTCAACAAAACCAATCAGCTAGCTGCACCAGTGGGTTGGCCTCTGTCACCTGTCAATCACACAGTTAAACCTATCACAGAGCTTCTGAATACTTTAGTCCAGAGAGAGAGAAAGATTGCTGTGCCTGCCCAATTGGAGAGAGAGAGATGTAGAGGGAGAGAGATGTAGGTAGAGCAAGAGAGAGAGAGAGAGAGATTAATGTAGCTTGAGAGAGAGAGATGTAGAGGGAGAGAGAGAGATGTAGAGGGAGAGTGAGAGATGTAGAGGGAGAGAGAGAGATGTAGAGGGAGAGGGAGAGAGATGTAGAAGGAGAGAGGGAGATGTAGAGGGAGAGAGATGTAGAGGGAGAGAGATGTAGAAGGAGAGAGGGAGATGTAGAGGGAGAGAGAGAGAGATATTGGAGTGCTATATATTCCCTCAGCCTTTTCCCACCTCTAGGTGTAACAGCCCAGGGCCTAGTGGGCAGGTCTAGGCTGGCCCGGCCACAGCATGGTGTTACTACCACTACTTTACCATCATTTCTCCCATCAACCTGGAAGGTCAACACAGGACAGAGTAGTGTGTGAGAGAGAGAGAGAGATGTTAACCCCACCTCAACACAAGATCATCCACTGAGACTGCCTTTACAAGTGCTCATTCACCTCACTCAATTTTGGTATTGAGCAGACCCTCCATCTTGGGGCTTTGGTAAAGTATAGCGCCCGTAAACAAAACGTTAGTTCAAATTCCTGATGGAAGATGGGGTGTGGAGGAGGGTTTTACGGCTGGACTAGCCGTCGGCAGCTTGGTTGTTTCAGCCCAAAGAGTGTCGGGGAGCTGTAACATTGGAGTTTCAAAACACCAAGAAGAATAGATACCGAGAAACAACAACATGAAAGAAAATGGCATATAAAAAAAAAACCCAACAAACAAACTTTTTGGTTGCAAGTAGATACCATGTGACCAAAACCCTCATTGTAAATAACTATATTTAAATGTGAGCTGCTGGCTTTCTGTTGATCGACAATTTCTGAAAGAAAATGTCCCTTAATAGCTTCAGTAAACTGGAGAGATGGACAGACAGAGGGACAGGAACAGAGACAGACAGATAGATAGATAGATAGATATACATTACATTTGAGATAGAAAACTGTGTTGTCCTGTGTTGCTGTGTGTTGAATTGCTTGCGGCGTTGTGGTGTGGGGCTTGTTGCTGCTGGCAATGTTAGTCTGTTCAGCACCCTGACTGGGTATTTGTATTTGTTTTGGAATTGATCAATTTTCCCCCACCAGGGGGTGCTATCGACCCCTCCCGAGTCCAGACACACAAGATCCATTCCCTGGGGTGACGACGGAGGAGAGAGGGAGTAGAGATCCAGACTGTACAGGATAGAACAGAGAGAAAGGGACTGAGGAAAGAAGGATCTTTCCCCTCCTCTCTTTTGATTCTCCCAAAGATAAAACAAAATGGCCAGTCTTCTATGGACAATGGAAGCCTGTTTTCTGGTCCCTTCTAGCCTGACGAATGTTCCTTTAAAAAAAAAAAAATCTGAGATGCCTTTTGTTTTTCAAAACATAGAAAGAAGAGAGACAACAAACTCAACATATAAAAAGCAGAGTTATTTTGATGTTGTCGTCATCTTTAGAGCTGGAGCTGCGTGTTGGTTGTTGCTTCCGAGGTTGGAAGTGGGAGGGAGCTAGAGTTAACTTGGGATTTACTCAGGACAGCTGTAAGCTCCATCCTGTTGGTTCTGATAGACAGTCGGGTTAGGGAGGGGTCGGGTTAGGGAGGGGTCGGGTTGGAGTAGACTGATCATTGGTTTTGGAGTGACGTTAACGCATGCTTAGGAAGGGAACAGAAAGGAACATCCCTGATTTCCATGGCGAAGGGCATGCAGCCACAGCGGTTGGTCGGTTGGTTACTTGGTTGGTTCAGTCAGTAAATCAGTCAGTAAATCTCTGGCAGGCTTTCTTCCATCGACAGGCAGTGCACCACATGTCCCTGTTCTCCATCCCGTACACTTTGCGACACTTCTTACCCTCGCCACGGGACTTACGGCTGGAGAGGGGCGAGATGAGGATATGGTCAAATACGGTTGTTATCTTTGACTTGGTTTATAATGATAGACAAAACAACATCTAAAATTGTTGATTTAGTTTAAGTGAAGAAAACATAAATAATGGTAATCTGCTAGTTTGTTTCATTCCTAAACAGGACATGGTTGCTCTCTCTGAATGTGGATACAACATAGGATTTCCTGTGACTTCAGGATGCCCAAAGTTCAGAGGTCATCAGTGAAAGGTCAGTCAGTAGAGGTCATCAGTACCTGAGTGAGCCAGTGGCTCTGGGAGGGGAGGAGAGGACTGATATGGTCTGGGGCCGCTGCTCTACAAAGCTCTGAGTCCGACTGTGAGTGGGAGAGACCTGGAGAGAGACAAACACAACAAGAGCTATCAGAACACAAAGATAGACAGAGAACTTTCCTTTAGATACAGACACAAAAAAAAACAACTGGTATGCTTGAGAGGCTGTATTGTTGTGTGTGTGTGTGTGATGTATGTAGGGGTACGAGTTAGGTAGTTGAGATAACTGAGGTAATATGTACAATCCCAGTGAAAAGTTTGGACACACCTAATAATTCAAGGTTTTTTCTTAATTGGTACTATTTTCTACATTGTAGCTTCATGAGGTCATCACCTGGAATGCATTTCAATTAACAGGTGTGCCATGTTAACAGTTAATTTCTGGCAAAGTGGTGCGTGTATATGTATTCACCCCCTTTGCTATGAAGCCCCTAAATAAGATCTGGTATAACCAATTGCCTTCAGAAGTCACATAATTAGTTAAATAAAGTCCATCTGTGTGCAATCTAAGTGTCACATGATCTCAATATATATACACCTGTCCTGAAAGGCCCCAGAGTCTGCAACACCACTAAGCAAAGGGGCACCACCAAGCAAGCGGCACCAAGAAGACCAAGGAGCTCTCCAAACAGGTCAGGGACAAAGTTGTGGAGAAGTACAGATCAGGGTTGGGTTATAAAATCACATCAGAAACTTTGAACATTCCACGGAGCATTAAATCCATTATTGAAAAATGTAAAGAATATGGCACCACAACAAACCTGCCAAAGAGAGGGCCGCCCACCAAAACCCAGGCGAGGAGGGCATTAACCAGAAAGGCAACAAAGAGACCAAAGATAACCCTGAAGGAGCTGCAAAGCTCCACAGCGGAGATTGGAGTTCTGTCCATATGACCACTTTAAGCCGTACACTCCACAGAGCTGGGCTTTATCAAAGAGAGACCAGAAAAAAGGAATTGCTTAAAAATAAATAAATAAATAACACGTTTGGTGTTCGCCAAAAGGCATGTGGGAGACTCCCCAAACATATGGAAGAAGGTACTCTGGTCAGATGAGACTAAAATTGAGTTTTTTGGCAATCAAGGAAAACACTACGTCTGGCACAAACCAAACACCTCTCATCACTCCGAGAACACCATCCCCACAGTGAAGCATGGTGGTGGCAGCATCATGTTGTGGGGATGTTTTTTCATCAGCAAGGACTGTGAAAATGGTCAGAATTGAAGGAATGATGGATGGCACTAAATGCAGGGAAATTCTTCAGGGGAAACCTGTTTCAGTCTTCCAGAGATTTGAGACTGGGATGGAGGGTCACCTTCCAGCAGGACAATGACCCTAAGCATACTGCTAAAGCAACACTTGAGTGGTTTAAGGAGAAACATTTAAATGTCTTGGAATGGCCTAGTCAAAGCCCCCACCTCAATCCAATTGAGAATCTGTGGTATGACTTAAAGATTGCTGTACAACAGCAGAACCCATCCAATTTGAGGAGCTGGAGCAGTTTTTCCTTGAAGAACGGGCTCAAATCCCAGTCGCTAGATGTGCCAAGATTATAGAGACATACCCCAAGAGACTCACAGCTGTAATTTCTGCAAAAAGTGTCTCTACAAAGTATTGAATTTGGGGGTGATGAATAGTTGTGTACGCTCAAGTTTTCTATTTTTTTAGTATTATTTCCTGTTTGTTTCACAATAAAACATATTTAGCATCATCAAAGTGGGAGGCATATTGTGTAAATCAAATGATACAGACTCCCCCAAAATCAATTTTAATTCCATGTTGTAAGGCAACAAAATAGGAAAAATGCCAAGGGGATGAATACTTTCACAAGCCACTGTATCATTTGTTTTTCAACAGGACAATGACCCAACAAACCTCCAGGCTGGGTAAGGGCTATTTGACCAAGAAGGAGAGGGATGGTGCTGCATCAGATGACCTGGCCTCCACAATCACCTGACCTCAACCCAATTGAGATGGTTGGGGATGAGTTGGACCGCAGAGTGAAGGAACTCCTTCAAGACTGTTGGAAAATAATTCCAGGTGAAGCTGGTTGAGAAAATGCCAAGTGTGCAAAGCTGTTATCAAGGCAAAGGGTGGCTACTTTGAATAATCTAATAAAAAACAAAAAAAAAAATTTAGATTTGTTTAACACTTTTTTGGTTACTACATGATTCCATGTGTGTTATTTAATAGTTTGATGTCTTCACTATTATTCTACAATGCAGAAAATAGTAAAAATAAAGAAAAATGTAGGTAGGCGTAAAGTGACTAGGCAATCAGGATAGACAATAAACAGAGTAGCATCAGCGTATGTGAAGAGTGTGAAAGTGTGAGTGTGTGTCGCAACAATATGCATGCACATGTGTGTGTGTGTGTGTGTGTGTGTGTGGGTAGAGTCCAGTGAGTGTGTGGGTAGAGTCCAGTGAGTGTGTGGGTAGACCCCAGTGAGTGTGTGGGTAGAGACCAGTGAGTGTGTGGGTAGAGTCCAGTGAGTGTGTGGGTAGAGACCAGTGAGTGTGTGGGTAGAGACCAGTGAGTGTGTGGGTAGAGTCCAGTGAGTGTGTGGGTAGAGTCCAGTGAGTGTGTGGGTAGAGTCCAGTGAGTGTGTGGGTAGAGACCAGTGAGTGTGTGGGTAGAGACCAGTGAGTGTGTGGGTAGAGACCAGTGAGTGTGTGGGTAGAGACCAGTGAGTGTGTGGGTAGAGACCAGTGAGTGTGTGGGTAGAGACCAGTGAGTGTGTGGGTAGAGACCAGTGAGTGTGTGGGTAGAGACCAGTGAGTGTGTGGGTAGAGACCAGTGAGTGTGTGGGTAGAGACCAGTGAGTGTGTGGGTAGAGACCAGTGAGTGTGTGGGTAGAGACCAGTGAGTGTGTGGGTAGAGACCAGTGAGTGTGTGGGTAGAGACCAGTGAGTGTGTGGGTAGAGACCAGTGAGTGTGTGGGTAGAGACCAGTGAGTGTGGGTAGAGACCAGTGAGTGTGTGGGTAGAGACCAGTGAGTGTGTGGGTAGAGACCAGTGAGTGTGTGGGTAGAGACCAGTGAGTGTGTGGGTAGAGACCAGTGAGTGTGTGGGTAGAGACCAGTGAGTGTGTGGGTAGAGACCAGTGAGTGTGTGGGTAGAGACCAGTGAGTGTGTGGGTAGAGACCAGTGAGAGTGAGTGTGGGGTAGAGACCAGTGAGTGTGTGGGTAGAGACCAGTGAGTGTGTGGGTAGAGACCAGTGAGTGTGTGGGTAGAGACCAGTGAGTGTGTGGGTAGAGACCAGTGAGTGTGTGGGTAGAGACCAGTGAGTGTGTGGGTAGAGACCAGTGAGTGTGTGGGTAGAGACCAGTGAGTGTGGGGTAGAGACCAGTGAGTGAGTGAGTGTGGGTAGAGACCAGTGAGTGTGTGGGTAGAGACCAGTGAGTGTGTGGGTAGAGACCAGTGAGTGTGTGGGTAGTGAGTGTGTAGAGACCAGTGAGTGTGTGGGTAGAGACCAGTGAGTGTGTGGGTAGAGACCAGTGAGTGTGTGGGTAGGTAGAGACCAGTGAGTGTGTGGGTAGAGACCAGTGAGTGTGTGGGTAGAGACCAGTGAGTGTGTGGGTAGAGACCAGTGAGTGTGTGGGTAGAGACCAGTGAGTGTGTGGGTAGAGACCAGTGAGTGTGTGGGTAGAGACCAGTGAGTGTGTGGGTAGAGACCAGTGAGTGTGTGGGTAGAGACCAGTGAGTGTGCATAGAACCAGTTCAAGATAGTCAGTGGGGGTCAATGTAAATAGTCCAGGTGGTCATTTGATTAACTGTTCAGCAGTCTTATGGCTTTGGGGTAGAAGCTGTTAAGGAGCCTTCTGGACCTAGACGTGGTGCTCCGGGACCGCCTAACACGCAGTAGCATAAAGAACAGTCTAAGACTTGGGTGACTTGGGAGTTTCTTTAGGACCTTCCTCTGACACCGCCTGGTATAGAGGTCCTGGATAGCAGGGAACTTGGCCCCAGTGATGTACTGGGCCATCTGCACCACCCTCTGTACCGCCTTTTGGTCAGATGCCAAGCAGTTGCCATACCAAGTGGTGACGCAGCCTGTCAAGATGCTCTCGATGGTGCAGCTGTAGATCTTTTTGAGGATCTGAGGGCCCATGTCAACTCTTTTTAGTCTCCTGATGTGGAAGAGGCATTATCTTCATGACTGTTGGTGAGTTTGGACCATAATAGATGGCCCACACAGGGCTCCCGAGTGGCGCAGCGGTCTAAGGCACTGCAACTCAGTGCAAGAGGCGTCACTACAGTCCCTGGTTTGAATCCAGGCTGAATCACATCCGGCCGTGATTGGGAGTCCCATAGAGCGTCGCACAATTGGCCCAGCATCGCCGGGTTTGGCCGGGGTAGGCCGTCATTGTAAATAAGAATTGGTTCTTAACTGACTAAAGGTTACATTATTTATTAAAATAAAAATAGATCCTTAGTGAAGTAGTCAACGAGGAAGCTCTCAGCCCGCTCCACTATAGCCCTGTCGATGTTAATGGGGGCATGCTCAGCGCTCCGTTTCCTGTAGTCAACGATCAGCTCCTTTGTCTTGCTCAAAGGGAGTTGAGGGAGAGGTTGTGGTCCTAGCACCACACTGCCAGGTCTCTGACCTCCTCCCAAAAGTCTCATCGTCTGTGATCAGTCCAACCACCGTTGTGTCGTCTGCAAACTTAATGATGGTGCTGGGAGTCGTCTGTGACCATCCAGTCGTGGGTGAACAGAAAGTATAGGAGGGGACTCCGCACGCACCTCTGGAGGGCCCGTGTTGAGGGTCAGCATGGTGGATGTGGTGTTGCCTACCCTTACCACCAGGGGGCGGCCCGTCAGGATGTCCAGGACTGAGTTTCAGAGGGAGGTGTTTAGTCCCAGGGTCCTTAGCTTAATGATAAGTTTGGAGGGCACTATGGTGTTGGACATTGAGTAGTCAATGAATAGCATTCTCACATAGGTGCTCCTTTTGACCATGTGGGAAAGGGCAGTGTGGAGGGCAATAGAGATTGCGCCATCTGTGGATCTGTTGGGGCGTTTATACTCACAGCGGTGCCAGTGAAGGTGACAGGAGGTGACTGCCAGGAGATGCTGAAATTGGAGCTGCTGCTGGGGGTGAAGGAGGTGGAGGCAGCAGAGCCTGACCCAGTGGAGGGGATGGTAACTGGAGATGTAGCCTGGAAAGGGACAGCAACAAGTCATGAGGCAGTCACACCTTCAAAGACCAGTGTATAGCCACGCACGCACGCGCGCACACGCACACGCACGCACGCACGCACGCACACACACACACACACACACACACACACACACACACACACACACACACACACACACACACACACACACACACTAAATAAATCAATTAACCAATAAGTCAGTCAATCAATGAATGAACAAACAAATCAAATCAACCAAACAATAAGAGTTAATCAACTTAATCATTGAAAATGTATCTGTACAGTCTCTTTAGCAAATACTTGAAGCATTTTGACACTTCCTGCTTAAAACCCAAGTACTTGAAGCATTTTGACACTTCCTGCTTAAAAGCCAAATATGGAAGCACTTTGACACTTCCTGCTTAAAACCCAAATATGGAAGCACTTTGACACTTCCTGCTTAAAAACCAAATATGGAAGCACTTTGACACTTCCTGCTTAAAAACCAAATATGGAAGCACTTTGACACTTCCTGCTTAAAAACCAAATATGGAAGCACTTTGACACTTCCTGCTTAAAACCCAAATATGGAAGCACTTTGACACTTCCTGCTTAAAACCCAAATATGGAAGCACTTTGACACTTCCTGCTTAAAACCCAAATACTGGAGACACATTGACACTTCCTGCTTAAAACCCAAATATGGAAGCACTTTGCTACTTAAGCTATCAGTAGGCGTGGCCAGTAGATTAGTGGGTATCTCTCTGACCTGGTAGGCATGGTCAGTGTGGATGAGGTAGAGGGCGCTGGGGGCAGAGCGACTGAGGGGCGTGGTGTTTGAGTGCGCGTGGCTGTGGTTCTCCTTGTTCCCACTGGACCCGTTGCTGCCCTCTGCGGGGGGTCGTCTGTGGCGGTCATTGGAGGGAGGGACGGGGGACAGCACCGAGGGGGAGACAGGGGACAGGCTGCTCAGACCGTCAGCCACCGAGTCTGTGTTGAGTTTGATCTCTGAGTAGTAGAAATCCTCCTCTCCGTCACTGCAGTCAGAGTCACAGTTACGCCTGGAAGAGAGGGAGGGGTTACAAAAAGGGTTTAATATCAGCGTGGAGTTGTATTGGATGAGCCCTTCTCTTACATTACAGAGAAATTAAGATTGGACCAGATCGCTGATCTATGTGATACCATTGTTCTGTTCCGTCCTCATTCATCCCTGGCCTGTCAAAACTGAGGAAATGTTACCGTGGTGATAATCCCACCGGATTTAATCTGCTGCTGTTCTTTGACAATCTCAGTGAAAGGCCATCGAGAGGAGAGGCCTCTGTTATCTCTCGCTGGGGGGGGTCAAAAGTTGGATGGATGTGTGTGTGTGTATGTGTGTGTGTGTTACCCCAGGTGAACAGTCCGGATGTGTCTCTGTATCCCAGCAGCCGAGCTCAGAACCTTCCCACAGTTCTTCCACAGACACTTGAACATCACCTTCATGGAGTTCTGGATATTACACACAGGAGAGAGAGAGAACAACGTTGGACACCGGCCTAGTCATCCTTTTCTCACATCAAATATGCCACGAGCACACACCTCAGCTCTGTACCATTTCTCACACAACCTGTCCTCTGTAATTACAGCATGGCCCTCGGGGGCCAATTGCTTCCCGAGCAGCAACTTTCAGATAGTAAAAATAATAATAAATAACATTTAGCAGACGCTTTTATCCAAATCGACTTAGACAGTCATTTGTGCATACATTTTACATATGGGTGGTCCTGGGAATCGAACCCACTACAAAGGAACACATGACCAGATGTGGTGAAAGCGTTCTGAGGACAGACGTGTCTTAAATCTCTGATCACTCGCCAGAGGTTGTTCCGTGTCAAGTTTTGTCACGTGCACAGTGAAGTACAGTGAAATGGCTTTCTTGAAAGTGCCTCCCCAACAATGTAGTAATCAATATAAGTAGTACTTTTAAAAAGTGAAGTACAACAAAAACACACAAGAACATCTTTATGATGGGGGTCATGTGGTCCTTTATGATGGGGGTCATGTGGTCCCTCGTCAGTCCTTTATGATGGGGTCATGTGGTCCTTTATGATGGGGTCATGTGGTCCTTCATGATGGGGTCATGTGGTCCTTTATGATGGGGGTCATGTGGTCCCTCGTCAGTCCTTTATGATGGGGTCATGTGGTCCTCGTCAGTCCTTTATGATGGGGTCATGTGGTCCTTTATGATGGGGTCATGTGGTCCTTTATGATGGGGGTCATGTGGTCCTTTATGATGGGGGTCATGTGGTCCTTTATGATGGGGGTCATGTGGTCCCTCGTCAGTCCTTTATGATGGGGTCATGTGGTCCTTTATGATGGGGTCATGTGGTCCTTTATGATGGGGTCATGTGGTCCCTCGTCAGTCCTTTATGATGGGGGTCATGTGGTCCCTCGTCAGTCCTTTATGATGGGGGTCAAGTGGTCCTTTATGATGGGGGTCATGTGGTCCCTCGTCAGTCCTTTATGATGGGGGTCATGTGGTCCCTCGTCAGTCCTTTATGATGGGGGTCATGTGGTCCCTCGTCAGTCCTTTATGATGGGGGTCATGTGGTCCTTTATGGTGGGGGTCATGTGGTCCTTTATGATGGGGGTCATGTGGTCCCTCGTCAGTCCTTTATGATGGGGTCAGGTGGTCCTTTATGATGGGGGTCATGTGGTCCCTCGTCAGTCCTTTATGATGGGGGTCATGTGGTCCTTTATGATGGGGGTCATGTGGTCCCTCGTCAGTCCTTTATGATGGGGTCATGTGGTCCTTTATGATGGGGGTCATGTGGTCCTTTATGATGGGGGTCATGTGGTCCCTCGTCAGTCCTTTATGATGGGGGTCATGCGGTCCTTTATGATGGGGGTCATGTGGTCCCTCGTCAGTCCTTTATGATAGGGGTCATGTGGTCCTTTATGATGGGGGTCATGTGGTCCCTCGTCAGTCCTTTATGATGGGGGTCATGTGCTGCTTTATGATGGGGGTCATGTGGTCCCTCGTCAGTCCTTTATGATGGGGGTCATGCGGTCCTTTATGATGGGGGTCATGTGGTCCCTCGTCAGTCCTTTATGATAGGGGTCATGTGGTCCTTTATGATGGGGTCATGTGGTCCCTCGTCAGTCCTTTATGATGGGGGTCATGTGGTCCCTCGTCAGTCATTTATGATGGGGTCATGTGGTCCTTTATGATGGGGTCATGTGGTCCCTCGTCAGTCCTTTATGATGGGGGTCATGTGGTCCCTCGTCAGTCCTTTATGATGGGGGTCATGTGCTGCTTTATGATAGGGGTCATGTGGTCCCTCGTCAGTCCTTTATGATGGGGGTCATGTGGTCCTTTATGATGGGGGTCATGTGGTCCTTTATGATGGGGGTCATGTGGTCCCTCGTCAGTCCTTTATGATGGGGTCATGTGGTCCTTTATGATGGGGTCATGTGGTCCTTTATGATGGGGGTCATGTGGTCCTTCATGATGGGGGTCATGTGGTCCCTCGTCAGTCCTTTATGATGGGGGTCATGTGGTCCCTCGTCAGTCCTTTATGATGGGGTCATGTGGTCCTTTATGATGGGGGTCATGTGGTCCTTTATGATGGGGTCATGTGGTCCTTTATGATGGGGTCATGTGGTCCTTCGTCAGTCCTTTATGATGGGGGTCATGTGGTCCTTTATGATGGGGTCATGTGGTCCTTTATGATGGGGTCATGTGGTCCTTTATGATGGGGGTCATGTGGTCCCTCGTCAGTCCTTTATGATGGGGGTCATGTGGTCCTTTATGATGGGGTCATGTGGTCCCTCGTCAGTCCTTTATGATGGGGGTCATGTGGTCCCTCGTCAGTCCTTTATGATGGGGTCATGTGGTCCTTTATGATGGGGGTCATGTGGTCCTTTATGATGGGGTCATGTGGTCCTTTATGATGGGGGTCATGTGGTCCCTCGTCAGTCCTTTATGATGGGGGTCATGTGGTCCTTTATGATGGGGTCATGTGGTCCCTCGTCAGTCCTTTATGATGGGGGTCATGTGGTCCCTCGTCAGTCCTTTATGATGGGGTCATGTGGTCCTTTATGATGGGGGTCATGTGGTCCTTTATGATGGGGTCATGTGGTCCTTTATGATGGGGGTCATGTGGTCCCTCGTCAGTCCTTTATGATGGGGGTCATGTGGTCCCTCGTCAGTCCTTTATGATGGGGGTCATGCGGTCCTTTATGATGGGGGCCATGTGGTCCCTCGTCAGTCCTTTATGATAGGGGTCATGTGGTCCTTTATGATGGGGGTCATGTGGTCCCTCGTCAGTCCTTTATGATGGGGGTCATGTGGTCCCTCGTCAGTCCTTTATGATCGGGGTCATGTGCTGCTTTATGATGGGGGTCATGTGGTCCTTTATGATGGGGGTCATGTGGTCCCTCGTCAGTCCTTTATGATGGGGTCATGTGGTCCTTTATGATGGGGGTCATGTGGTCCCTCGTCAGTCCTTTATGATGGGGTCATGTGGTCCTTTATGATGGGGGTCATGTGGTCCTTTATGATGGGGTCATGTGGTCCTTTATGATGGGGGTCATGTGGTCCTTTATGATGGGGTCATGTGGTCCTTTATGATGGGGGTCATGTGGTCCCTCGTCAGTCCTTTATGATGGGGTCATGTGGTCCTTTATGATGGGGGTCATGTGGTCCCTCGTCAGTCCTTTATGATGGGGTCATGTGGTCCTTTATGATGGGGGTCATGTGGTCCCTCGTCAGTCCTTTATGATGGGGTCATGTGGTCCTTTATGATGGGGGTCATGTGGTCCTTTATGATGGGGTCATGTGGTCCTTTATGATGGGGGTCATGTGGTCCTTTATGATGGGGGTCATGTGGTCCCTCGTCAGTCCTTTATGATGGGGGTCATGTGGTCCTTTATGATGGGGGTCATGTGGTCCCTCGTCAGTCCTTTATGATGGGGGTCATGTGGTCCTTTGTGATGGGGTCATGTGGTCCCTCGTCAGTCCTTTATTATGGGGGTCATGTGGACCGTTATGATGGGGGTCATGTGGTCCTTTATGATGGGGGTCATGTGGTCCCTCGTCAGTCCTTTATGATGGGGGTCATGTGGTCCTTTATGATGGGGTCATGTGGTCCTTTATGATGGGGTCATGTGGTCCCTCGTCAGTCCTTTATGATGGGGGTCATGTGGTCCTTTATGATGGGGTCATGTGGTCCTTTATGATGGGGGTCATGTGGTCCCTCGCCCTTGCTCAAGGGCACATAGACAGATTGTTCAACTAGTCAGCTTAGGGATTCGAACCAGCAACCTTCCGGTTACTGGCCCAACGCTCTGAACTGCTAGGCTACCTGCCACTCTACTTATAACAGATTATGTTTTGGTCCTTGGGTAACAAAGCTCTGTGAAGTCCCCCATGCCAGCAGCACACAGTTCATTAAAAGAGTGGAGAACGAACAGCATTGTCTTTTGGCTCAGAGTAGGAAGAGAAGAGCACCACTAGGCTCTGGTTGGCCTGGGAACCAGGAAGAGAAGAGCAGCACTAGGCTCTGGTTGGCCTGGAAACCAGGAAGAGAAGAGCAGCACTAGGCTCTGGTTGGCCTGGAAACCAGGAAGAGAAGAGCAGCACTAGGCTCTGGTTGGCCTGGGAACCAGGAAGAGAAGAGCAGCACTAGGCTCTGGTTGGCCTGGGAACCAGGAAGAGAAGGGCAGTACTAGGCTCTGGTTGGCCTGGGAACCAGGAAGAGAAGAGCAGCACTAGGCTCTGGTTGGCCTGGGAACCAGGAAGAGAAGAGCAGCACTAGGCTCTGGTTGGCCTGGGAACCAGGAAGAGAAGGGCAGTACTAGGCTCTGGTTGGCCTGAGAACCACGAACACTGGCAACATTTTCAGAAACCAATATGGGTCAGAGACTCTGAAGTTATTTATTACCATCACTAGATTTGAAAAGTGGAACTTAAAAATGTATCAAACAATATTTTAGCAGCGTTTACACAGGCAGCACAATTCTGATATTTTTTCTCTCAGTATCTCTCCCTCTCTACCATTTTCTCTCTCACTCTCTCTCTCTCTGTCTCCATCTCTCCATGTATCCCCCTTCAACCCACAATTAAGAGATATCCCCAGAGATATCCCCAGAGACCAGAGATATCCCCAGAGATATCCTAAGAGATATCCCCAGCGATATCCTCAGATATCCCCAGAGATATCCTCAGAGATATCCCCAGAGATATCCCCAGAGATATCCCCAGAGACCAGAGATATCCCCAGAGACCAGAGATATCCCCAGAGACCAGAGATATCCTCAGAGACCAGAGATATCCCCAGAGATATCCCCAGAGACCAGAGATATCCTCAGAGACCAGAGATATCCTCAGAGACCAGAGATATCCCCAGAGACCAGAGATATCCTCAGAGACCAGAGATATCCCCAGAGATATCCCCAGAGACCAGAGATATCCTCAGAGACCAGAGATATCCCCAGAGATATCCCCAGAGACCAGAGATATCCTCAGAGACCAGAGATATCCTCAGAGACCAGAGATATCCCCAGAGACCAGAGATATCCCCAGAGACCAGAGATATCCTCAGAGACCAGAGATATCCCCAGAGACCAGAGATATCCCCAGAGACCAGAGATATCCCCAGAGAGCAGAGATATCCTCAGACCAAGAGATATCCCGAGAGATCAGAGATATCCCCAGAGACCAGAGATATCCCCAGAGACCAGAGATATCCCCAGAGACCAGAGATATCCCCAGAGACAAGAGATATCCTCAGAGACCAGAGATATCCCCAGAGACCAGAGATATCCCCAGAGACCAGAGATATCCCCAGAGACCAGAGATATCCCCAGAGACCAGAGATATCCTCAGAGACCAGAGATATCCCCAGAGATATCCCGAGACCAGAGATATCCTCAGAGACCAGAGATATCCCCAGGGACCAGAGATATCCCCAGAGACCAGAGATGTCCTCAGAGACCAGATATATCCCCAGAGACCAGATATATCCTCAGAGACCAGAGATATCCCCAGAGACCAGAGATGTCCTCAGAGACCAGATATATCCCCAGAGACCAGAGATATCCTCAGAGACCAGAGATATCCCCAGAGACCAGAGATATCCCCAGAGACCAGAGATGTCCTCAGAGACCAGAGATATCCTCAGAGACCAGAGATATCCTCAGAGACCAGAGATATCCTCAGAGACCAGAGATATCCCCAGAGACCAGAGATATCCCCAGAGACCAGAGATGTCCTCAGAGACCAGAGATATCCTCAGAGACCAGAGATATCCTCAGAGACCAGAGATATCCTCAGAGACCAGAGATATCCTCAGAGACCAGAAATATCCTCAGAGACCAGAGATATCCTCAGAGACCAGAGATATCCCCAGAGACCAGAGATATCCTCAGAGACCAGAGATATCCTATTGATCTGATGGGAGAAACGCCCTGCAGCATACTCTTCATGTTTTCCAGTGAAGATGTTAAAATCATTTATTTCAATTATACCAGGTGACCTTATGTGTGGCTGTAAAGTAATTAAGCAGGATACGTGAACTGGAAATGCATCTGGGGTGTGTGTGTGTGGGGGGGATTGACAGATACACAACAGACCAGAGCCCTTGCTTCACCATCCAATCATTCTGCTCCCCTGATAAGAATGAGGGACAAAATGAATAAATAAATAAATGGAGTGTTGGTTAAGAGTGTTGGTTTGGAGTGTTGGTTAGGAGTGGTGGTTAGGAGTGTTGGTTAAGAGTGTTGGTTAGGAGTGGTGGTTAGGAGTGTTGGTTAGGAGTGTTGGTTAAGAGTGTTGGTTAGGAGTGGTGGTTAGGAGTGTTGGTTAGGAGTGTTGGTTAGGAGTGTTGGTTAAGAGTGTTGGTTAGGAGTGGTGGTTAAGAGTGTTGGTTAAGAGTGTTGGTTAGGAGTGGTGGTTAGGAGTGTTGGTTAGGAGTGGTGGTTAGGAGTGTTGGTTAGGAGTGGTGGTTAAGAGTGTTGGTTAGGAGTGGTGGTTAGGAGTGTTGGTTAGGAGTATTGGTTAAGAGTGTTGGTTAGGAGTGGTGGTTAAGAGTGTTGGTTAGGAGTGTTGGTTAGGAGTGTTGGTTAAGAGTGTTGGTTAGGAGTGTTGGTTAGGAGTGGTGGTTAGGAGTGTTGGTTAAGAGTGTTGGTTTGGAGTGTTGGTTAGGAGTGGTGGTTAGGAGTGGTGGTTAAGAGTGTTGGTTAGGAGTGTTGGTTAGGAGTGTTGGTTAAGAGTGTTGGTTTGGAGTGTTGGTTAGGAGTGGTGGTTAAGAGTGGTGGTTAAGAGTGTTGGTTAGGAGTGTTGGTTAAGAGTGTTGGTTAGGAGTGTTAGTTAGGAGTGTTGGACCAGTAACAGAAAAGTCGCTGTATTGACTCTCGAGCCGACAAGGTAAATCTGTCGTTCTGCCCTTGAGTAAGACAAGTTACCCTAATTAGTCCAGGGTCGCCGTCAATAATGGCTGATCCCCTGGCCGCGACCCCACTCTGAGGGTGTCACACAGGGAGTGGGATATGCAAAAAACACATGTACATTTCACACCACACACCTGTACAGATTACCCACTTGTATATACAGTGACACAGGACTATATAATCAGTATATTGTTATAGTCAGTCAGAATTGATTCAAACATTGATCTGATCTAGTCTTTGTTCTGTGAGGTCCTCAAAGAACCACAGAAATATGTTGTAAAACATATTATGGTTATCCTATAGCTATCCTGTGGTTATTATATGGTTATACTATGGTTATTCTTTGGTTATCCAGTGTATCCACTTGTGTGTCTGGAATTGTATTTCTAGATGGTTCAATTCAAATCAGTCTACCCACCTTGCGCTTGCGTGGGATTGGCTCGTCAAAGAGCAGGCTGCTGCCGTCCTGTTCGTCGATGGCGTCGTCGGGGGGCGGGCCGTTGATGCTGGGCATACGGAAAGGCTTGAAGCTGTCTGCGGAGAGCGGTGGGGAGGGGGTGGACGGGTTGGACTGGTCACTAGGGCCGCTCCAGCTCCAATAGCCACTGCTGCTGTAACTGGAGGGGGTGAAGCCTCCACCTCTGTCCTTCCACGAGCCATTCAGACACTCTGGAGGGGTGAGAGAGACGAGGCCAGAAAAAAACTATTCAAACTTCATTTTTATTTACTGCAGAGTTCCTCTGTCCAGTGTCTGTTGGTTTTCCCACCTTAATCTTTTCTTTTTATTGGCCAGTCTGAGATATGACTTTTTCTTTGCATCTCTGCCTAGATGGCCCGCATCCCGGAGTCGCCTCTTCACTGTTGACGTTGAGACTGGTGTTTTGAAGGTACTATTACATGAAGCTGCCAGTTGAGGACTTGTGAGGACGTCTGTTTCTCAAACTAGACACTCTACTGTACTTGTCCTCTTGCTCAGTTGTGCACCGGGGCCTCCCACTCCTCTTTCTATTATGGTTCGAGACAGTTTGTGCTGTTCTGTGAAGGGAGTAGTACACAGCGTTGTACGAGATCTTCAGTTTCTTAGCAATTTCTCGCATGGAATAACCTTGATTTCTCAAAACAAGAATAAACTGACGAGTTTCAGAAGAAAGATATTTGTTTCTGGCCATTTTGAGCCTGTAATTGAACCCACAAATGCTGATGCTCCAGTCTAAAAAAGGCCAGTGTTATTGCTTCTTTAATCAACAGTTTTCAGCTGTGTTAACATAATTGCAAAAGGTTTTTCTAATATTAGCCTTCTAAAATGATACACTTGGATTAGCTAACACAACGTGCCTTTGCCAGGAGTGATGTTTGCTGATAATTGGCCTCTGTACGCCTATGTAGATATACCATAAACAATCAGCCATTTCCAGCTACAATAGTCATTTACAATATTAACAATGTCTACACTGTATTTCTGATCAATTTGATGTTCTTTTAATGGACAAAAAAGTAGATTTTCTTTCAAAAACAAGGACATTTCTACAGTTGAAGTCAGAAGTTTACATACACCTTTACCAAATATATTTAAACTCAGTTATTCACAATTCCTGACATTGAATCCTAGTAAAAAAGCCCTTTCTTGGGTCAGGTAGGATCACCACTTTACTTTAAGAGTGTGAAATGTCAAAATAATAGTAGAGATCATTATTTATTTCAGCTTTCATTTCTTTCATCGCATTCCAAGTTTACATACACTCAATTAGTATTTGGTAGCATTGCCTTTAAATTGTTTAACTTGGGTCAAACGTTTCAGGTAGCCTTCCACAAGCGTCCCACAAAAAGTTTTGGCCCATTCCTCCTGATTCAGGTTTGTAGGCCTCCTCGCACTTTTTCAGTTCTGCCCACAAATGTTCTATAGGATTGAGGTCAGGGCTTTATGATGGCCACTCCAATACCTTGACTTTGTCGTCCTTAAGCCATAACTTTGGAGGTATGCTTGGGGTCATTGTCCATTTGGAAGACCCATTTGCAACCAAGCTTTAACTTCCTGACTGATGTCTTGAGATGTTGCTTCAATATATCCACATAATTCTGCTTCCTCGTGAAGCCATCTATTTTGTGAAGTGCACCAGTCCCTCCTGCAGCAAAGCACCCCCACAACATGATGCTGTCACCCCCGTGCTTCACGGTTGGGATGGTGTTCTTCAGCTTGCAAGCGTCCCCCATTTTCCTCCAAACATAACAATGGTCATTATGGCCAAACAGGTCTATTTTTCTTTCATCAGACCAGAGGACATTTCTCCAAAAAGTAAGATCTTTGTCCCCATGTGCAGTTGCAAACCGTAGTCTGGATTTTCTATGGCGGTATTGAAGCAGTGGCTTCTTCCTTGCTGAGCGGCCTTTCATGTTATGTCGATATAGGACCCGTTTTACTGTGGATATAGATACTTTTGTATCCGTTTCCTCCAGCATCTTCACAAGGTCCTTTGCTGTTGTTCTGGGATTGATTTGCACTTTTCGCACCAAAGTACGTTAATCTCTAGGAGACAGAACACGTCTCCTTCCTGAGCGGTATGATGGCTGCATGGTCCCATGGTGTTTATACTAGCGTACTATTGTTTGTACAGATGAACGTGGTACCTTCAGGCATTTGGAAATTGCTCCCAAGGATGAACCAGACTTGTGGAGGTCTACAATTTATTTTCTGAGGTCTTGGCTGATTTCGCTTGATTTTCCCATGATGTCAAGCAAAGAGGCACTGAGTTTGAAGGTAGGCCTTGAAATACATCCACAGGTACACCTCCAATTGACTCAAATGATGTCAATTAACCTATCAGAAGCTTCTAAAGCCATGAAATTATTTTCTGGAATTTTCCAAGCTGTTTAAAGGCACAGTCAACTTAGTGTATGTAAACTTCTGACCCACTGGAATTGTGATACAGTGAAATAATCTGTCTGTAAACAATTGTTGGAAAAATGACATGTGTCATGCACAAAGTAGATGTCCTAACCGACTTGCAAAACCTAGAGTTTGTTAAAACAAGAAATTTGTGGAGTGGTTGAAAAACGAGTTTTAAATGACTCCAACCTAAGTGTATGTAAACTTCCGACTTCAACTGTAAGTGACCCCAAACTGTTGAACAGTAGTGTATCCATGACAACATGTGTAGAATTAGAATTTGCATTAAAACCGCTACATTCATTCTCCGCGGGCTCTAAAACCACTACCATCAGTAATAACCCCACATTTGGGACCATTATATACATCAGAAACAAATGCATCTAACAGCAAAAACTCAAACACATAGTGATTCACAGCTGCAATGACTTTGAATGTCTGCAGTTGTTTTGAGTGGTAAAACAAACAAGACCCAATTTACAGTTGATTCACTCCAGGGACTTCGTTTAGAGGCCTTGTGATTCATATAAATGTACATTATAGCAGATGAAGAGGATGTCTTTTAGATTTCACAGTGGTAGTAGTAACACACTCAATAATTCAAATTCAATCAGCAGTTGAAGATGTAGAGACGAGCGATCAAAGACAACATTCAGCTTCACTTGGTGGGAAATGCTGCACTCAGAGAGATACGCCGTTTCCATCTCTACCGTTGCACGGGTCCACATCATCATCATCATCATCATGACCTATAACCTCAGCAGAGGAATAATACATATTAAATGGGTAATGGTTAAACAAAAACCACTTCCTTTGTCAGTTGGTTCAGAGTGCAGCAATACAACACGTCCAGACGCTAGCTACCATGACCACCGCTCAGCAACTGTTTGCTCTGTGTTGGATTGTTGCCGTCTTGGGACAAAACTCCCTTGAAACAGAGATTCTTAATCTCAGTGTGCTCACCTGTACAAAAGGATAAATACATAGAAACATGTTTGGTTGACTCACCACTGACTTTGACAGGAGGACTCCTGACCAGCGGACTGCTGGACAGACTGGTCAGAACCATGGCAGCTGTCACCTTCTCCATGTCCACTTCCTCCTCTGACTTCCTGTTAAAACAACACCAACAAACAGAGAATATTACTGGGCATGGAAACACAACAACAACAAACCGTGTCTAAAACGGCATCATATACAGCTCTGGCCCAAAGCACTCTGGTCCCATGTGGCTCAGTTGGTAGAGTAGGGCGCTTGCAATGCCAGAGTTTGTCGGTTCGATTCCCACAGGGCACTCACTACTGTAACTCACTCTGGATAAGAGCATCTGCTAAAAATGCCTACATAGGTACTGTAGTACTACATAGGTACTGTGGCACTACATAGGTCATGTGGCACTACATAGGTACTGTGGCACTACATAGATACTGTGGTACTACATAGGTACTGTGGTACTACATAGGTACTGTAGTACTACATAGGTACTGTGGTACTACATAGGTACTGTAGTACTACATAGATACTGTGGTACTACATAGGTACTGTGGTACTACATAGGTACTGTGGCACTACATAGGTACTGTGGCACTACATATGTACTGTGGTACTACATAGATACTGTGGTACTACATAGGTAATGTGGTACTACATAGGTACTGTGGCACTACATAGACTGTGGCACTACATAGACTGTGGCACTACATAGACTGTGGTACTACATAGGTACTGTGGTACTACATAGGTACTGTGGTACTATATAGGTACTGTGGCACTACATAGACTGTGGTACTACATAGGTACTGTGGTACTACATAGGTACTGTGGTACTATATAGGTACTGTGGCACTACATAGACTGTGGCACTACATAGGTACTGTGGTACTACATAGGTACTGTGGCACTACATAGGTACTGTGGCACTACATAGGTACTGTGGCACTACATAGGTACTGTGGTACTACATAGACTGTGGCACTACATAGGTACTGTGGTACTACATAGACTGTGGCACTACATAGACTGTGGTACTACATAGGTACTGTGGTACTACATAGGTACTGTGGTACTATATAGGTACTGTGGCACTACATAGACTGTGGCACTACATAGGTACTGTGGTACTACATAGGTACTGTGGCACTACATAGGTACTGTGGCACTACATAGGTACTGTGGTACTACACACACACACACACAGTACTCCCAACAGAACTCTGAGAAACAAATGTCAGTTTGATTGCTGAACGGTGCTGTGATCAGTGTGGCATTGATGCTACATTCTAAAACACATTGTCAGTGTTCGAGGCCGAAGGCTTTGCTTTAATAGGGGCCAGTATCCATTAATGAAAGCATCAAACTATACCAATCAACTAAACACACTAACAACCCTGCAGAAGACCAAACCCCGGTCTGCTGAGCCCCACAACACTATGAACCCATTGAGCTAAAGCCTAGATGTGGTTCAAACCAACAACCACAGCTGGAGAGGGTATATGTTGACAGACAGAACTGAAGACAGACAGACCTGAAGACAGACCTGAAGACAGACAGAGCTGAAGACAGACCTGAAGACAGACCTGAAGACAGACCTGAAGACAGACAGACAGACAGGCAGACAGACAGACGTGCTATCAACTTTCTTGTGGCTGACTGACTGTTAAAGTCTAGAAGACAAAGTAGTAGCCTAGTAGGGTTGGAGGGGTGTTGGGAGAAAATCAATCCCGAGAGAGAGAGAGGGTGGGGGAGAAGAGGGAGAGAGAGAAACCAATACCTGCACTCCTTCCCACTCCCCAGACATCTGTAATTGTCTTTAATGATTTAATGAGGAGCCACCATGCAGCCTGCACCCCCCCCCCCCCTCCATTCCCCGTCCCAGCATGTTTCTAGTTTAAAACAAGGACACTAATGACACTAGTCTCTTAGATCCTTTCCACACGTCTAAAATGAGAAGAGTAGAGAGGATCTCCATCTGAGTAGAGAGGAGCTCCATCTGAGTAGAGAGGAGCTCCATCTGAGAGTAGAGAGGAGCTCCATCTGAGTAGAGAGGAGCTCCATCTGAGAGTAGAGAGGAGCTCCATCTGAGTAGAGAGGAGCTCCATCTGAGAGTAGAGAGGAGCTCCATCTGAGTAGAGAGGAGCTCCATCTGAGGGTAGAGAGGAACTCCATCTGAGAGTAGAGAGGAGCTCCATCTGAGGGTAGAGAGGATCTCCATCTGAGAGTAGAGAGGAGCTCCATCTGAGTAGAGAGGAGCTCCATCTGAGGGTAGAGAGGAGCTCCATCTGAGAGTAGAGAGGAGCTCCATCTGAGAGTAGAGAGGAGCTCCATCTGAGAGTAGAGAGGAGCTACATCTGAGTAGAGAGGAGCTCCATCTGAGAGTAGAGAGGAGCTACATCTGAGTAGAGAGGAGCTCCATCTGAGTAGAGAGGAGCTACATCTGAGTAGAGAGGAGCTCCATCTGAGAGTAGAGAGGAGCTACATCTGAGTAGAGAGGAGCTCCATCTGAGAGTAGAGAGGAGCTACATCTGAGTAGAGAGGAGCTCCATCTGAGAGTAGAGAGGAGCTACATCTGAGGGTAGAGAGGAGCTCCATCTGAGTAGAGAGGAGCTCCATCTGAGAGTAGAGAGGAGCTACATCTGAGTAGAGAGGAGCTCCATCTGAGAGTAGAGAGGAGCTACATCTGAGTAGAGAGGAGCTCCATCTGAGAGTAGAGAGGAGCTCCATCTGAGTAGAGAGGAGCTCCATCTGAGGGTAGAGAGGAGCTACATCTGAGAGTAGAGAGGAGCTCCATCTGAGTAGAGAGGAGCTCCATCTGAGAGTAGAGAGGAGCTCCATCTGAGTAGAGAGGAGCTCCATCTGAGGGTAGAGAGGAGCTCCATCTGAGAGTAGAGAGGAGCTCCATCTGAGGGTAGAGAGGAGCTCCATCTGAGAGTAGAGAGGAGCTCCATCTGAGAGTAGAGAGGAGCTCCATCTGAGAGTAGAGAGGAGCTCCATCTGAGAGTAGAGAGGAGCTCCATCTGAGGGTAGAGAGGAGCTCCATCTGAGGGTAGAGAGGAGCTCCATCTGAGTAGAGAGGAGCTCCATCTGAGAGTAGAGAGGAGCTCCATCTGAGAGTAGAGAGGAGCTCCATCTGAGGGTAGAGAGGAGCTCCATCTGAGAGTAGAGAGGAGCTCCATCTGAGAGTAGAGAGGAGCTCCATCTGAGAGTAGAGAGGAGCTCCATCTGAGGGTAGAGAGGAGCTCCATCTGAGAGTAGAGAGGAGCTCCATCTGAGGGTAGAGAGGAGCTCCATCTGAGAGTAGAGAGGAGCTCCATCTGAGAGTAGAGAGGAGCTCCATCTGAGAGTAGAGAGGAGCTCCATCTGAGGGTAGAGAGGAGCTCCATCTGAGAGTAGAGAGGAGCTCCATCTGAGAGTAGAGAGGAGCTCCATCTGAGAGTAGAGAGGAGCTCCATCTGAGAGTAGAGAGGAGCTCCATCTGAGAGTAGAGAGGAGCTCCATCTGAGAGTAGAGAGGAGCTCCATCTGAGAGTAGAGAGGAGCTCCATCTGAGAGTAGAGAGGAGCTCCATCTGAGAGTAGAGAGGAGCTCCATCTGAGGGTAGAGAGGAGCTCCATCTGAGAGTAGAGAGGAGCTCCATCTGAGAGTAGAGAGGAGCTCCATCTGAGAGTAGAGAGGAGCTCCATCTGAGGGTAGAGAGGAGCTCCATCTGAGAGTAGAGAGGAGCTCCATCTGAGAGTAGAGAGGAGCTCCATCTGAGAGTAGAGAGGAGCTCCATCTGAGGGTAGAGAGGAGCTCCATCTGAGAGTAGAGAGGAGCTCCATCTGAGGGTAGAGAGGAGCTCCATCTGAGGGTAGAGAGGAGCTCCATCTGAGGGTAGAGAGGAGCTCCATCTGAGAGTAGAGAGGAGCTCCATCTGAGAGTAGAGAGGAGCTCCATCTGAGGGTAGAGAGGAGCTCCATCTGAGAGTAGAGAGGAGCTCCATCTGAGGGTAGAGAGGAGCTCCATCTGAGAGTAGAGAGGAGCTCCATCTGAGGGTAGAGAGGAGCTCCATCTGAGGGTAGAGAGGAGCTCCATCTGAGAGTAGAGAGGAGCTCCATCTGAGGGTAGAGAGGAGCTCCATCTGAGAGTAGAGAGGAGCTCCATCTGAGAGTAGAGAGGAGCTCCATCTGAGAGTAGAGAGGAGCTCCATCTGAGGGTAGAGAGGAGCTCCATCTGAGAGTAGAGAGGAGCTCCATCTGAGGGTAGAGAGGAGCTCCATCTGAGAGTAGAGAGGAGCTCCATCTGAGGGTAGAGAGGAGCTCCATCTGAGTAGAGAGGAGCTCCATCTGAGGGTAGAGAGGAGCTCCATCTGAGGGTAGAGAGGAGCTCCATCTGAGAGTAGAGAGGAGCTCCATCTGAGAGTAGAGAGGAGCTCCATCTGAGGGTAGAGAGGAGCTCCATCTGAGAGTAGAGAGGAGCTCCATCTGAGGGTAGAGAGGAGCTCCATCTGAGAGTAGAGAGGAGCTCCATCTGAGGGTAGAGAGGAGCTCCATCTGAGAGTAGAGAGGAGCTCCATCTGAGAGTAGAGAGGAGCTCCATCTGAGAGTAGAGAGGAGCTCCATCTGAGGGTAGAGAGGAGCTCCATCTGAGAGTAGAGAGGAGCTACATCTGAGTAGAGAGGAGCTCCATCTGAGAGTAGAGAGGAGCTACATCTGAGTAGAGAGGAGCTCCATCTGAGAGTAGAGAGGAGCTACATCTGAGTAGAGAGGAGCTCCATCTGAGAGTAGAGAGGAGCTCCATCTGAGAGTAGAGAGGAGCTCCATCTGAGAGTAGAGAGGAGCTCCATCTGAGGGTAGAGAGGAGCTCCATCTGAGAGTAGAGAGGAGCTCCATCTGAGAGTAGAGAGGAGCTCCATCTGAGAGTAGAGAGGAGCTCCATCTGAGGGTAGAGAGGAGCTCCATCTGAGAGTAGAGAGGAGCTCCATCTGAGGGTAGAGAGGAGCTCCATCTGAGAGTAGAGAGGAGCTCCATCTGAGGGTAGAGAGGAGCTCCATCTGAGAGTAGAGAGGAGCTACATCTGAGGGTAGAGAGGAGCTCCATCTGAGAGTAGAGAGGAGCTCCATCTGAGAGTAGAGAGGAGCTCCATCTGAGAGTAGAGAGGAGCTCCATCTGAGGGTAGAGAGGAGCTCCATCTGAGAGTAGAGAGGAGCTACATCTGAGGGTAGAGAGGAGCTCCATCTGAGAGTAGAGAGGAGCTCCATCTGAGAGTAGAGAGGAGCTCCATCTGAGAGTAGAGAGGAGCTCCATCTGAGGGTAGAGAGGAGCTCCATCTGAGAGTAGAGAGGGAGCTCCATCTGAGGGTAGAGAGGAGCTCCATCTGAGGGTAGAGAGGAGCTCCATCTGAGAGTAGAGAGGAGCTCCATCTGAGGGGTAGAGAGGAGCTCCATCTGAGGGTAGAGAGGAGCTCCATCTGAGGGTAGAGAGGAGCTCCATCTGAGAGTAGAGAGGAGCTCCATCTGAGAGTAGAGAGGAGCTCCATCTGAGAGTAGAGAGGAGCTCCATCTGAGAGGCAGAGAGGAGCTCCATCTGAGGGTAGAGAGGAGCTCCATCTGAGGGTAGAGAGGAGCTCCATCTGAGAGTAGAGAGGAGCTCCATCTGAGGGTAGAGGGGGGTCCAACAGAGGGGTAGAGGGGGTTCCAACAGAGGGGTAGAGGGGGTCCAGCGGTGGGGTAGAGGGGGGTCCAACAGAGGGGTAGAGGGGGGTCCAACAGAGGGGTAGAGGGGGGTCCAACAGAGGGGTAGAGGGGGGTCCAACAGAGGGGTAGAGGGGGTTCCAACAGAGGGGTAGAGGGGGTCCAACAGAGGGGTAGAGGGGGGTCCAACAGAGGGGGAGGGGGTCCAACAGAGGGGTAGAGGGGGTCCAACAGAGGGGTAGAGGGGGTCCAGATAAAGACGATGTGTTCCAGATGAAGACGATGTGTTCCAGATAAAGACGATGTGTTCTAGATAAAGACGATGTGTTCCAGATAAAGACGATGTGTTCCAGATAAAGACGATGTGTTCTAGATAAAGACGATGTGTTCTAGATAAAGACGATGTGTTCTAGATAAAGACGATGTGTTCCAGATAAAGACGATGTGTATGTGTTCTAGATAAAGACGATGTGTTCCAGATGAAGACGATGTGTTCCAGATAAAGACGATGTGTTCCAGATAAAGACGATGTGTTCCAGATAAAGACGATGTGTTCCAGATAAAGACGATGTGTTCCAGATAATGTCGATGTGTTCCAGATAAAGACGATGTGTTCCAGATAAAGACGATGTGTTCCAGATAAAGACGATGTGTTCCAGATAAAGACGATGTGTTCCAGATAAAGACGATGTGTTCCAGATAAAGACGATGTGTTCTAGATGAAGACGATGTGTTCTAGATGAAGACGATGTGTTCCAGATGAAGACGATGTGTTCCAGATGAAGACGATGTGTTCCAGATGAAGACGATGTGTTCCAGATAAAGACGATGTGTTCCAGATAAAGACGATGTGTTCCAGATAAAGACGATGTGTTCCAGATAAAGACGATGTGTTCCAGATAAAGACGATGTGTTCCAGATAAAGACGATGTGTTCCAGATAAAGACGATGTGTTCCAGATAAAGACGATGTGTTCCAGATAATGTCGATGTGTTCCAGATAAAGACGATGTGTTCCAGATAAAGACGATGTGTTCTATATGAAGACGATGTGTTCCAGATAAAGACGATGTGTTCCAGATAAAGACGATGTGTTCCAGATAAAGACGATGTGTTCCAGATAAAGACGATGTGTTCCAGATAAAGACGATGTGTTCTAGATGAAGACGATGTGTTCTAGATGAAGACGATGTGTTCTATATGAAGACGATGTGTTCTAGATGAAGAAGATGTGTTCTAGATAAAGACAATGTGTTCATCTCAGGGCCGTGGATAATAACAAGAGAGAGAAATCAATACCTGCCTTCCTTCCCACTCCCCAGACATCTGTGATTTTGTCTTTAATGATATAATGAGGAGCCACCCTGCAGTCTGCACCGTCCTCCATTCCCTGTCCCAGAGACAGACAGAGATGGAGGCAGAGCGGGAGAGAGACGGGGAGCTAGAGAGAGCTAGAGAGGGAGAGAGAGAGGGAGAGAGAGAGAGAGAGAGAGTGAGCATGAGAGAGAAAGAGCGAGAGAGAGAGCATGAGAGAGAGAGAGCGAGAGAGAACGCAAGAGAGAGCGAGAGAGCGAGAGAGAGCGAGAGAGAGCAAGAGAGAGAGCGAGAGAGAGAGCGAGCGAGAGAGCGAGCGAGAGAGAGAGCGTGAGAGAGCGAGAGAGAGTGAGAGAGAGCGAGAGAGAGTGAGAGAGTGAGAGAGCGAGAGAGCAAGAGAGAGAGCGGGCGAGAGAGAGAGAGAGAGCGAGAGAGACAGCGAGAGAGAGAGCGAGAGAGAGAGAGAGAGAGCGCAAGAAAGAGAGAGCGTGAGAAAAAGAGAGAGCGAGAGAGATAGAGAGAGAGCGAGAGAGAGTGAGAGAGCGCGAGAAAGAGCGAGAGTGAGAGTGAGAGAGAGAGAGAGAGTGAGAGTGAGAGTGAGAGCAAGAGAGAGTGAGAGCGAGAGCGAGAGCGAGAGAGAGAGAGAGAGAGAGAGAGAGCGAGAGCGAGAAAGAAATATGAGCATGTTTTTTCCTGTGTAAAACTTTCACAGCCAACAAGAAGTGAAACTCATAGCCTTGGGGATTTAAATATCTTTCAACGTTTATCTTTCAGCGTGCTGCTGAATGTTAGCTAGCTCTCCAGAACTGAAATACAGCCCAACTGAGCAGACAGACAGATGGGACACAGACTGCAACACGAGCCCATGTAAACGCTTCAGTTTCTCTTTGAAAGAACTGCAGGCTAGGATGATTCATGTGATGGTTAGCAGTAAATTACACTTTGATTATCATCAGTATATTTTCTCCTTCGGGGGAAGAGCGGTCAACAGACCACTCCACAGAGAAAACACATTTCCAAAAGCAGAAATGTCTGTTTCACCAGAGTAAGATTGAATCCAGGGACGATGGCTGTATGTGGTAATACCCACAAGCTATTACTGTACAGCTAGAGGACCAGAGGGTTACTGTAGGTCAGTCTGGAAGAAGCTTGGGGAGCCCCGACCATCACACAGTGTCTGGCAGCCGGCCAAATCCTCCCTCCCTCCTCCACTCGCTCACGTATGAGCGCACGCACGCACGCACGCACGCACGCACGCACGCACGCACACGCACACGCACACACACACACACACACACACACACACACACACACACACACACACACACACACACACACACACACACACACACACACACACACACACACACACACACACACACACACACACACACACACACGGCACCCTATTCCC
>NC_068439.1:13371888-13394388 GCF_023373465.1 Oncorhynchus keta | reverse complement strand
GGTTAGGGGGCTGAGGCGGTGGGGTTAGGAGGGGGTTCAGGCGGTGGGGTTAGGTGGGGGTTCAGGCGGTGGGGTTAGGTGGGGGTTCAGGCGGGGGTTAGGAGGGGGTTCAGGCGGGGGGTTAGGAGGGGGCTGAGAAGGTGGGGTTAGGAGGGGGTTGAGGCGGTGGGGTTAGGAGGGGCTGAGGCGGTGGGGTTCAGAGGGGGTTGAGGCGGTGGGGTTTGGAGGGGCTGAGGCGGTGGGGTTAGGAGGGGGCTGAGGCGGTGGGGCTAGGAGGGGGTTGAGGCGGTGGGGTTAGGAGGGGGTTGAGGCGGTGGGGGTCCGGAGGGGGCTGAGGCGGTGGGGTTCGGAGGGGGTTGAGACGGTGGGGTTAGGAGGGGGTTGAGGCGGTGGGGTTAGGAGGGGGGTTGAGGCGGTGGGGTTAGGAGGGGCTGAGGCGGTGGGGTTAGGAGGGGGTTGAGGCGGTGGGGTTAGGAGGGGGTTGAGGCGGTGGGGTTAGGAGGGTTGAGGCGGTGGGGTCCGGAGGGGGTTGAGACGGTGGGGTTAGGAGGGGGCTGAGGCGGTGGGGTTAGGAGAGGGGCTGAGGCGGTGGGGTTAGGAGGGGCTGAGGCGGTGGGGTCCGGAGGGGCTGAGACGGTGGGGTTAGGAGGGGGGGCTGAGGCGGTGGGGTTAGGGGGGGGTTGAGAAGTTGGGGTTAGGGGTGGGGCTGAGGCGGTGGGGTTAGGAGGGGCTGAGACGGTGGGGTTAGGAGGGGCTGAGGCGGTGGGGTTAGGAGGGGGCTGAGACGGTGGGGTTAGGAGGAGGTAGAGACGGTGGGGTTAGGAGGGGGGTAGAGACGGTGGGGTTAGGAGGGAGGGGTTGAGGCGGTGGGGTTAGGAGGAGGGGGTTGAGGCGGTGGGGTTAGGAGGGGAGGGGCTGAGGCGGTGGGGTTAGGAGGAGGGGGTGAGGCGGTGGGGTTAGGAGAGGGGTTGAGGCGGTGGGGTTAGGAGGGGGCTGAGACGGTGGGGTTAGGAGGGGCTGAGACGGTGGGGTTAGGAGGAGGGTTGAGGCGGTGGGGGTTAGGAGGAGGGGTAGAGGCGGTGGGGTTAGGAGGAGGGGTTGAGGCGGTGGGGTTAGGAGGGGGGGGTTGAGGCGGTGGGGTGGGGTTAGGAGGGGAGGGGTTGAGGCGGTGGGGTTAGGAGGAGGTAGAGGCGGTGGGGTTAGGAGGAGGGGAGGCGGTGGGGTTAGGAGGGGAGGGGCTGAGGCGGTGGGGGTTAGGAGGAGGGGTGAGGCGGTGGGGTTAGGAGGGAGGGGCTGAGGCGGTGGGGTTAGGAGGAGGGGCTGAGGCGGGGTTAGGAGGAGGGGCTGAGGCGGTGGGGTTAGGAGGGGGGTTGAGGCGGGGGGTTAGGAGGGGGTAGAGACGGTGGGGTTAGGAGGGGAGGGTTGAGGCGGTGGGGTTAGGAGGAGGGGTGAGGCGGTGGGGTTAGGAGGGGGCAGAGACGGTGGGGTTAGGAGGGGAGGGGTTGAGGCGGTGGGGTTAGGAGGGGGGGTAGAGGCGGTGGGGTTAGGAGGGGAGGGGTTGAGGCGGTGGGGTTAGGAGGGGGGGTTGAGGCGGTGGGGTTAGGAGGGGAGGGGTTGAGGCGGTGGGGTTAGAGGGGAGGGTTGAGGCGGTGGGGTTAGGAGGGGAGGGGTTGAGGCGGTGGGGTTAGGAGGGGGGGTAGAGACGGTGGGGTTAGGAGGGGAGGGGTTGAGGCGGTGGGGTTAGGAGGAGGCTGAGGCGGTGGGGTTAGGAGGAGGGGGGTTGAGGCGGTGGGGTTAGGAGGGGGGGGTTGAGGCGGTGGGGTTAGGAGGAGGGGTTGAGGCGGTGGGGTTAGGAGGGAGGGGTTGAGGCGGTGGGGTTAGGAGGAGGGGTTGAGGGCGGTGGGGTTAGGAGGGGGTAGAGACGGTGGGGTTAGGAGGGGGGGGTAGAGACGGTGGGGTTAGGAGGGGAGGGGTTGAGGCGGTGGGGTTAGGAGGGGAGGGGTTGAGGCGGTGGGGTTAGGAGGGGAGGGGTTGAGGCGGTGGGGTTAGGAGGGGAGGGGTTGAGGCGGTGGGGTTAGGAGGGGAGGGGTTGAGGCGGTGGGGTTAGGAGGGGGGGGTTGAGGCGGTGGGGTTAGGAGGGGGTAGAGGCGGTGGGGTTAGGAGGAGGGGTTGAGGCGGTGGGGTTAGGAGGGGAGGGGTTGAGGCGGTGGGGTTAGGAGGAGGGGTTGAGGCGGTGGGGTTAGGAGGGGAGGGGTTGAGGCGGTGGGGTTAGGGGGGGAGGGGTTGAGGCGGTGGGGTTAGGAGGGGAGGGGTTGAGGCGGTGGGGTTAGGAGGGAGGGGTTGAGCGGTGGGGTTAGGAGGAGGGGTTGAGGCGGTGGGGTTAGGAGGGGGGGTAGAGACGGTGGGGTTAGGAGGGGAGGGGTTGAGACGGTGGGGTTAGGAGGGGAGGTAGAGACGGTGGGGTTAGGAGGGGGTAGAGACGGTGGGGTTAGGAGGGGAGGTAGAGACGGTGGGGTTAGGAGGGGGGTAGAGACGGTGGGGTTAGGAGGGGGCAGAGACGGTGGGGTTAGGAGGGGGTAGAGACGGTGGGGTTAGGAGGGGGCAGAGACGGTGGGGTTAGGAGGGGGCAGAGACGGTGGGGTTAGGAGGGGGTAGAGACGGTGGGGTTAGGAGGGGGGGCAGAGGCGGTGGGGGTTAGGAGGGGAGGTAGAGACGGTGGGGTTAGGAGGGGGGTAGAGACGGTGGGGTTAGGAGGGGGTAGAGACGGTGGGGTTAGGAGGAGGGGCTGAGGCGGTGGGGTTAGGAGGAGGGGTTGAGACGGTGGGGTTAGGAGGAGGGGCTGAGGCGGTGGGGTTAGGAGGAGGGCTGAGGCGGTGGGGTTAGGAGGGAGGGGCTGAGGCGGTGGGGTTAGGAGGAGGGTTAGAGACCTGGGGTTAGGAGGGGGGCTGAGGCGGTGGGGTTAGGAGGAGGAGGGGGGTGAGGCGGTGGGGTTAGGAGAGGGGGCTGAGGCGGTGGGGCTAGGAGGAGGGGTTGAGGCGGTGGGGCTAGGAGAGGAGGGAGGGGCTGAGGCGGTGGGGTTAGAGGAGGCTGAGGCGGTGGGGTTAGGAGGATAGAGACGGTGGGGTTAGGAGGGGGCAGAGGCGGTGGGGTTAGGAGGAGGGGTAGAGGCGGTGGGGTTAGGAGGGGGGTAGAGGCGGTGGGGTTAGGAGGGGGTAGAGACCTGTGGGGTTAGGAGGGGGTAGAGACGGTGGGGTTAGGAGGGGGTAGAGACGGTGGGGTTAGGAGGGGGGTAGAGACGGTGGGGTTAGGAGGGGAGGGCTGAGACGGTGGGGTTAGGAGGGGGGTAGAGACGGTGGGGTTAGGAGGAGGGTTGAGGCGGTGGGGTTAGGAGGGAGGGGTTGAGGCGGTGGGGGAGGGAGGAGGTTGAGGCGGTGGGGTTAGGAGGGGGCAGAGACGGTGGGGTTAGGAGGAGGGGCTGAGGCGGTGGGGTTAGGAGGAGGGGTGAGGCGGTGGGGTTAGGAGGGGAGGGGTTGAGGCGGTGGGGTTAGGAGGGGAGGGCTGAGGCGGTGGGGTTAGGAGGAGGGGTTGAGGCGGGTGGGGTAGGAGGGAGGGTTGAGGCGGTGGGGTTAGGAGGAGGGGTTGAGGCGGTGGGGGTTAGGAGGGAGGATTGAGGCGATACCGGAGGGGGGTGAGGCGATGGGGTTAGGAGGAGGGGGTTGAGACCGTGGGGTTAGGAGGAGGGTGAGGCCGATACTGTTAGGAGGGAGGATTGAGGCGGTGGGGTTGGGGATGAGGGGCTGAGGCGGTGGGGTTAGGAGGGGAGGGTTGAGGCGGTGGGGTTAGGAGGAGGGGTTGAGGCGGTGGGGATAGGAGGGGGTAGAGACGGTGGGGTAGGAGGGGGCAGAGACGGTGGGGTTAGGAGGGGGCAGAGACGGTGGGGTTAGGAGGGCAGAGACGGTGGGGTTAGAGGGGCAGAGACGGTGGGGTTAGGAGGGGGCAGAGACGGTGGGGTTAGGAGGGGGCAGAGACGGTGGGGTTAGGAGGGGGGCAGAGACGGTGGGGTTAGGAGGGGGGCAGAGACGGTGGGGTTAGGAGGGGGCAGAGGCGGTGGGGTTAGGAGGGGGCAGAGACTGGGGTTAGGAGGGGGTAGAGACGGTGGGGTTAGGAGGGGGGCAGAGACGGTGGGGTTAGGAGGGGGGCAGAGGGTGGGGTTAGGAGGAGGGCAGAGACGGTGGGGTTAGGAGGGGGGAGACGGTGGGGTTAGGAGAGATAAACAGAGACTGGGGTTAGGAGGGGGCAGAGACCTGTGGGGGTTAGGAGGGGGCAGAGACGGTGGGGTTAGGAGGAGGGGCTGAGGCGGTGGGGGTTAGGAGGAGGGCTTGAGACCTGGGGGCTAGGAGGAGAGGCAGAGGCGGTGGGGTTAGGAGGAGGGGTAGAGGCGGTGGGGTTAGGAGGAGGGGTAGAGACGGTGGGGTTAGGAGGGGCAGAGACTGGGGGCTAGGAGGAGGGGTAGAGGCGGTGGGGTTAGGAGGAGGGGTAGAGACCTGGGGTTAGGAGGAGGGGCTGAGGCGGTGGGGTTAGGAGGAGGGCAGAGACGGTGGGGTTAGGAGGGGGCAGAGACCTGGTGGGGTAGGAGGGAGGGGTTGAGGCGGTGGGGTTAGGAGGAGGGGTTGAGACCTGGGGTAGGAGGAGGCAGAGACCAGTGGGGGATTAGGAGGGAGGGATTAGAGGCGGTGGGGTTAGGAGGAGGGTTGAGGCGGTGGGGTTAGGAGGGAGGGGTTGAGGCAGTGGGGTTAGGAGGAGGAAGGGGTTGACAGATGATTAGGAGGATAGGGGTTGAGCGGATGGGGTTAGGAGGGGAAAATAGAGACGATGGGGATTAGGAGGGAGGGATGATAATGATAAGGGGAGGGTTGAGAGTGGATAATAGGGGAGGGGATGAGGCGGTGGGGTTAGGAGGAGGGTTGAGGCGGTAGGGTTAGGAGGGAGGGGCAGAGACCTGGGGTTAGGAGGAGGGCTGAGGCGGTGGGGTTGGGAGGAGGCAGAGACCGGGGTGGGGTAGGAGGAGGGGTTGAGGCGGTGGGGTTAGGAGGAGGGGGCGGATGGGGTTAGGAGGAGGGCAGAGAGGCGGGGGGTTAGGAGGAGGGGTTGAGGCGGTGGGGTTAGGAGGAGGGGCTGAGGCGGTGGGGTTGGGAGGAGGGGCAGAGACGGTGGGGTTAGGAGGGGGGCAGAGACGGTGGGGTTAGGAGGAGGGCTGAGGCGGTGGGGTTAGGAGGAGGCTGAGACGGTGGGGTTAGGAGGAGGGGTAGAGACCTGGGGTTAGGAGGAGGGGTGAGGCGGTGGGGTTAGGAGGAGAGGCTGAGGCGGTGGGGTTAGGAGGAGGGTAGAGACCTGGGGTTAGGAGGAGGGGCAGAGACGGTGGGGTTAGGAGGGAGGGGTGAGGCGGTGGGGTTAGGAGGAGGGCAGAGACGGTGGGGTAGGAGGAGGCTGAGGCGGTGTGGGGTTAGGAGGAGGGGCTGATATGGTGGGGTTAGGAGGAGGGCAGAGACGGTGGGGTTAGGAGGAGGGCAGAGACCTGGGCGGGCTAGGAGGAGGGCAGAGACGGTGGGGTTAGGAGGGAGGGGCAGAGACTGGGGTTAGGAGGGAGGAGGGGCAGAGACCTGGGGTAGGAGGAGGGGCTGAGGCGGTGGGGCTAGGAGGAGGGGTGAGGCGGTGGGGTTTAGGAGGAGGCTGAGGCGGTGGGGCCGGAGGAGGCAGAGACCTGGGGTTGGAGAGGGGCTGATACGGTGGGGTTAGGAGGGGAGGATAGGCGGTGGGGTAAAAGGATACTGAACCATGATAATGATAGGAGGGAGGGATACCGATAATTAGAGGAGGGTTGATGATACCGATACTGGGTTAGGAGGAGGGCAGAGGCCGCAACAGATGGGGTTAGGAGGAGGGCTGATTGGGAAGGAGGTGGGGTTAGGAGGGGGCAGAGGCGGTGGGGTAGGAGGAGGGGTGAGACGGTGGGGTTAGGAGGAGGAGTAGAGACGGTGGGGTTAGGAGGGGAGGAGGTTGAGGCGATATGGGGTTAGGAGGAGGGCCGAGGCGGTGGGGTTAGGAGGGAGGCTGAGGCGGTGGGGTTAGGAGGAGGCTGAGGCGGTGGGGTTAGGAGGAGGCTGAGATGGGTTAGGAGGAGGGGCTGAGACGGTGGGGGCTAGGAGGAGGGCTGAGACCTGGTGGGGTTAGGAGGGGGGGCTTGAGGCGGTGGGGTTAGGAGGAGGGTTGAGGCGGTGGGGTTAGGAGGAGGTGGCGGTGGGGTTAGGAGGGGGGGCAGAGGCGGTGGGGTTAGGAGGAGGCTGAGGGTGGGGTTAGGAGGGGGGCTGAGACTGCAATGGGGTTAGGAGGAGGGTGAGGCGTGGGGTTAGGAGGGGGGCAGAGGCGGTGGGGTTAGGAGGAGGGCAGAGATCGGTGGGGCTAGGAGGGGGGCAGAGACCTGTGGGGTTAGGAGGGGAGGGGCTGAGAGACGGTGGGCTTAGGAGGAGGCAGACGGTGGGGTTAGGGGAGGGGTTGAGACGGTGGGGTTAGATGAGGGGCAGATACGGTGGGGTTAGGAGGAGGGGCAGATACGGAGGGAGGGAGGGGTGATGTAGGGGAGAGGGTGGGGTTAGGAGGAGGCAGATACGGTGGGGTTAGGAGGAGGGGCTGAGGCGGTGGGGTAGGAGGAGGCAGAGGCGGTGGGGGTTAGGAGGGGCAGGGAGGCGGTGGGGCCAGGAGGAGGGGCAGAGGCGGTGGGGCTAGGAGGGGGCAGAGAGGGGTAGAGGACGGTGGCAGATTGGTAGGAGGAGGGGCCAGAGGAGGGGGAGACCTAGGAGGGAGGGGGCTGAGGCGGTGGGGTAGGAGGAGGGGCTGAGACGGTGGCCAGGAGGGGTAGAGACGGTGGGGTTAGGAGGAGGGGTTGAGCGGTGGGGTTAGGAGGAGGGGTTGAGACGGTGCAAATAGGAGGAGGGCAGAGACGGTGGGGTTAGGAGGGGAGGGGTTGAGGCGGTGGGGTTAGGAGGAGGGGTTGAGGCGGTGGGGTTAGGAGGGAGGGGTTGAGGCGGTGGGGTTAGGAGGAGGGGTTGAGGCGGTGGGGGTTAGGAGGATAGGGGTTGAGGCGGTGGGGTTAGGAGGATACTGAGGCGGTGGGGTTAGGAGGAGGGGTGAGGCGGTGGGGTTAGGAGGGGAGGGGTAGAGATACGGTGGGGTTAGGAGAGGGGTTGAGGGTGGGGTTAGGAGGAGGGGCTGAGGCGGTTTAGGAGGAGGGGTAGAGACGGTGGGGTTAGGAGGAGGGGTTGAGGCGGTGGGGTTAGGAGGAGAGGCAGAGACGGTGGGGTTAGGAGGAGGGGTACCGATACCGGGGTTAGGAGGGGAGGGGTTGAGATATACCGATACGGTGGGGTTAGGAGGAGGGGTTGAGGCGGTGGGGTTAGGAGGAGGGGTTGAGACGGTGGGGGTTAGGAGGAGGGGTTGAGGCGGTGGGGTTAGGAGGGAGGGTTGAGGCGGTGGGGTTAGGAGGAGTTGAGGCTTAGGAGGGGAGGGTTGAGCGGTGGGGTTAGGAGGGAGGGTTGAGGCGGTGGGGTTGGAGGAGGGCGAGACGGTGGGGTTAGGAGGGGGGTTGAGACGGTGGGGGTTAGGAGGGGAGGGGGGTTGAGGCGGTGGGGTTAGGAGGAGGGGTTGAGACGGTGGGGTTAGGAGGGAGGGGCAGAGACGGTGGGGTTAGGAGGAGGGGTTGAGACGGTGGGGTTAGGAGGAGGCTGAGGCGGTGGGGTTAGGAGGGAGGGGCTGAGACGGTGGGGGTTAGGAGGGGAGGGGTTGAGACGGTGGGGGTTAGGAGGAGGTTGAGGCGGTGGGGTTAGGAGGGGAGGGTGAGGCGGTGGGGTTAGGAGGGAGGTTGAGACGGTGGGGTTAGGAGGGGAGGAGAGGCGGGGTTAGGAGGAGAGGGTTGAGGCGGTGGGGTTAGGAAATAGGGGTTGAGGTGGGGTTAGGAGGAGATGATGAGGCGGTGGGGTTAGGAGGAGGGGTTGAGGCGGTGGGGTTAGGAGGAGGGTGAGGCGGTGGGGTTAGGAGGAGGGGTTGAGGCGGTGGGGTTAGGAGGGGAGGGGCTTGAGACGGTGGGGTTAGGAGGGAGGGGAGAGACGGTGGGGTTAGGAGGAGGTTGAGGCGGTGGGGTTAGGAGGGAGGGGCAGAGACCTGTGGGGTTAGGAGGAGGGGTAGAGACGGTGGGGTTAGGAGGAGGGGCTGAGGCGGTGGGGTTAGGAGGAGGGGCTGAGGCGGTGGGGTTAGGAGGAGGGCTGAGGCGGTGGGGTTAGGAGGAGGGGTAGAGACCTGGGGTTAGGAGGGAGGGGCAGAGACGGTGGGGTTAGGAGGGGAGGGGTAGAGACGGTGGGGTTAGGAGGGGGTTGAGGCGGTGGGGTTAGGAGGAGGGGTTGAGGCGGTGGGGTAGGAGGAGGGGGTTGAGGCGGTGGGGTTAGGAGGGGGGTAGAGGCGGTGGGGTTAGAGGAGGGGCAGAGACGGTGGGGATAGGGGGAGGCTGAGGCGGTGGGGTTAGGAGGAGGGGCAGAGACGGTGGGGTTAGGAGGAGGGGTTGAGGCGGTGGGGTTAGGAGGAGGGGGGATGAGGCGGTGGGGTTAGGAGGGGGTTGAGGCGGTGGGGTTAGGAGGAGGGGCTGAGGCGGTGGGGTTAGGAGGAGGGGTTGAGGCGGTGGGGTTAGGAGGGGAGGGGTTGAGGCGGTGGGGTTAGGAGGGGAGGGGTTGAGGCGGTGGGGTTAGGAGGGGGGGTGTGAACGTTTATCTGATCTGGAGTGGACTACATTTTAATTTCAATTATTCACTAGGATGAGTAACACATGCAATCCACCACCAATTTTCTAATGAAAACAAGTTCTCGATATATTATTCATGGAACAATGTTTTCTATGTATTCATGATTACTATTCCCTTTCATCAATAACAGCTTCTCCACATGAGACCGGGGGGTGGGGGTTGGGAGACAATGTGTCACTGTCCAATGTCACCCCTGGACATGGCCATCTAGAACGGAGCTTACTCAATAATAATGTTACTACAGACAGCTAGCTCTGTCCATGCTTTTCCTACAAAATGTTAATCTGATATTATAGGTAGCTAATTGATTGGAGGTGCAAGCTAGCTCACCCAAAGCAGGCATTTCTCCTCCTCGCTGGTCTGCAGATGCATGACTACATGATCATGATGTTGTTGCTGTAACGTTTAAAATAGGCATTGCACTAGAACAACAATAACAACTAGCTATCGATATCAGATAGACATTTTCAAGAAAAGCAGATAGCAAATCAATAAAATGTACATCCTTGCCTTGGTTCGACATTTAAATCTCGCCATCTAAAGTAAGATAGAATCTGAGAGATCTCACCTTTTCATCTCCGTAGTAATTTGCTGTCATCTCGTCTGGGTTACTGCAACACCCTGATTGAAGCAACTGCACATCTAATCTTCTCCCCCATACCCTCTCGATTCTACAGGGAGCTAGCCTCTTCTCCTCAAAACATTGCTAGCAAGCTAACTAACGTTAGCCAACTTGAGCAGAGATCTCAGCTTGTTAACTGACAATGCCAACCAACTACACACCAAATATGTGACCCGTTTCAGGAAACTAGGCGTGTGTTGCGGGTCACTACTTCACACGAGAGCCGGTTGAACGCCTTCTGGAACATGTGAGCTTTCATGTGCCTTAATAACAAAATTGTATGCCATCTGTAAATACGAATAAAATTGTTAAGTTACCAGCCTAGTTGGTTTAGCCACAGACAAAGTGAGCAACCTTCCTGCTAGCTATGATTGGCTGAGATAATGAGTGGGCTGGACTTCCCGAGAGATGAGTTCAGATTGGTCTGCCATGTAGCACGCTTCTGTCTATTTGAGCGGGTTAGTATGTGTAGGTAATCCTGTCTAACGCTGCTTATACAGTGGGGAGAACAAGTATTTGATACACTGCAGATTTTGCAGGTTTTCCTACTTACAAAGCATGTAGAGGTCTGTAATTTTTTTATCATTGGTACACTTCAACTGTGAGAGACGGAAAACAAAAATAATTAATTCATTTGCAGTTTATTGCCTGACATAAGTATTTGATACATCAGAAAAGCAGAACGTAATATTTCGTACAGAAACCTTTGTTTGCAATTACAGAGATCATACGTTTCCTGTAGTTCTTGACCAGGTTTGCAAACACTGCAGCAGGGAATTTGGCCCACTCCTCCATACAGACCTTCTCCAGATCCTTCAGGTTTCGGGGCTGTCGCTGGGCAATACGGACTTTCAGCTCCCTCCAAAGATTTTCTATTGGGTTCAGGTCTGGAGACTGGCTAGGCCACTCCAGGACCTTGAGATGCTTCTTACGGAGCCACTCCTTAGTTGCCCTGGCTGTGTGTTTCAGGTCGTTGTCATACTGGAAGACCCAGCCACGACCCATCTTCAATGCTCTTACTGAGGGAAGGAGGTTGTTGACCAAGATCTCACGATACATGGCCCCATCCATCCTCCCCTCAGTACGGTGCAGTCGTCCTGTCCGTCCGGATGCAGAAAAGCATCCCCAAAGAATGATGTTTCCACCTCCATGCTTCAGGCTTGGGATGGTGTTCTTGGGGTTGTACTCATCCTTCTTCATCCTCCAAACACGGCGAGTGGAGTTTAGACCAAAAAGCTCAATTTTTGTCTCATCAGACCACATGACCTTCTCCCATTCCTCCTCTGGATCATCCAGATGGTCATTGGCAAACTTCAGATGGGCCTGGACATGCGCTTGCTTGAGTAGGGGGACCTTGCGTGCGCTGCAGGATTTTAATTCATGACGGCGTAGTGTGTTACTAATGGTTTTCTTTGAGACTGTGGTCCCAGCTCTCTTCAGGTCACTGACCAGGTCCTGCCGTGTAATTCTGGGCTGATCCCTCACCTTCCTCATGATCATTGATGCCCCACGGGGTGAGATCTTGGATGGAGCCCCAGACCGAGGGTGATTGACCGTCATCTTGAAGTTCTTCCATTTTCTAATAATTCCCTTCTCACCAAGCTGCTTGCCTATTGTCCTGTAGCCCATCCCAGCCTTGTGCAGGTTTACAATTTTATCCCTGATGTCCTTACACAGCTCTCTGGTCTTGGCCATTGTGGAGAGGTTGGAGTCTGTTTGATTGAGTGTGTGGACAGGTGTCTTTTATACAGGTAACAAGTTCAAAAACTGTTGCTTTTATCCAATGTAAAAAACACAATTTTTAATTTTCTACAAAAGTCTGAATCAAGGCGGTCGGTCACATATACACAGAGCAAACAATAATTTTCTAAACTAATGTTAGATTCGACCAAAATTACAAGTTGCTAGAAATCTAGCGAGACCTAATGCTCTGTTACCCAACGAAAAACCTTTAGATACAGGCTAGCCAGAGAAGGCTCTAATGCTATCTAGCATTACCTTTGTAGCAGTTTTGCTATATGGAAACACTTTAATTATTTCATTCATCTTGCTCACCAACACCTTGCTGTAGCTTTCAAATTCTGTGAATATAATTTAGTAATTTCAACAAATTTGATCCATATTTAGCACAGTGGAAAGCCTGCTTCAAAGACGAGCACTGGCCCCCTGTTTGAAAGTATGCTACAGAATGATAACACCTCACCTGATTGGTCGGAAGAAAAAGCCCACCCACCAGAGCTCTTGTGTTTTTCTCTACTGGTTGCATGCAGAGCAGCTCTTACTAGCGAATCCAAAAAATGTACAACTACAAAACTTTTGGGAAAGTAAGGTCACTAAATTAGTGCCAAAACATATTCAAAACAGGCAAATGTAGTTTTGATTCACAGAAGATTCACCAGTCACAAAATCTTATTGATTTGTTCACGTTACCTGCTTGCTAGTGTTGTTGTATTTATTCTCAGAAGAAGCTACATTTGCTAATATTTTTTTGCGACTTCAAAACTGGTTATACAGGCACAACTCATACTTTACATGCTTGTATACTTATGACATGAATTTAACTCCATACTCTTTCTCAATTACACCTCGGAGTGGGACGAAGGGGATAGATTTACTTAAAGGGTAGAAGATGCTTTCACGGGAAACATACAGCACGCACGCACAATCACCTAAACACACACACACACACACACTAGCCTCCTCCTGTACTTTCTGTTCACCCATGACTGCGTGGCCACGCACATCTCCAACTCAATCATCAAGTTTTCCTGATTACCAACAATGACGAGACAGCCTACAGGGAGGAGGTTAGGTCCCTGGGAGTGTGGTGCCAGGAAAATAACCTTTCACTCAACATCAACAAAACAAAAGAACTGATTGTGGACTTCAGGAGAGGAGGGAGCACCCCCCTATCCACATTGACGGGACCGCAGTGGAGAAGGTGGAAAGCTTAAAGTCTCTCAGCGTACACATCACTGACAAACTGAAATGGTCCACCCACACAGACAGTGTGGTGGAGAAGGCGCAACACCTCAGGAGGCTGAAGAAATGTGTCTTGGCACCTAAAACCCTGACAAACTTTTACAGATGCACAATTGAGAGCATCCTGTTTGGCTATATCACTGCCCGCAACCACAGGGCTCTCCAGAGGGGGGTGCAGTCTACCAAACGCATCACTGGGGGCAAACTACCTGCCCTCCAGGACACTTACAGCACCTGATGTCACAGGAAGGCCAAAACGATCATCAAGGACAACAACCACCCGAGCCACTGCCTGTTCAACCAGCTGTCATCCAGAAGGCGAGGTCAGTACAGGTGCATAAAAGCTGAGAACGAGAGACCTGAAAAACAACTTCCATCTCAAGGCCATCAGACTGTTAAATTAGCCATCACTAACACACTAGAGGCTGCTGCCCTAAAAATATAGACTTGAAATCACTGGCCACTTTAACAATGTTTACATATTTTGCATTACTCATCTCATATGTACAGTTGAAGTTGGAAGTTTACAGACACCTTAGCCAAATACATTAAAACTCAGTTTTTCACAATTTCTGGCATTTAATACTAGTAAAAATTCCCGGTCTTAGGTCAGTTAGGATCACCACATTATTTTAAGAATGTGAAATGTCAGAATAATAGTAGAAATAATTATTTATTTCAGATTTGATTTCTTTCATCACATTCCTAGTGGATCAGAAGTTTACACTCAATTAGTATTTGGTAGCATCACCTTTAAATGGTTTAACTTGGGTCAAATGTTTCGGGTAGCCTTTCACAGGCTTCCCTCAATAAGTTGGGTGAATATTGGCCCATTCCTCCTGACAGAGCTGGTGTAACTGAGTCATGTTTGTAGGCCTCCTTGCTCACACACGCTTTTTCAGTTCTGCCCACAAGTTTTTTATGGGATTGAGGTCAGGGCTTTGTGATGGCCACTCCAATACCTTGACTTGGTTGTCCTTAAGCCATTTTGCCATAACTTTGGAACTATACTTGGGGTCATTGTCCATTTGGGAGACCAACATAATTTTGCTTCCTCATAAAGCCATCTATTTTGTGAAGTGCACCAGTCCCTCCTGCAGCAAAGCACCCCACGACATGATGCTGCCAACCCCGTGCTTCACGGTTGGGATGGTGTTCTTCGAGCTTGCAAGCCTCCCCCATTTTTCCTCCAAACATAACGATGGTCATTATGGCCAAACAGTTATATTTTTATTTCATCAGACCAGAGGACATTTCTCCAAAAAGTACGATCTTTGTCCCAATGTGCAGTTGCAAACCGTAGTCTGGCTTTTTTACGGCGGTTTTGGAGCAGCCTTTTAGGCTATGTCGATTTAGGACCCGTTTTACTGTGGATATAGATACTTTTGTACCTGTTTCCTCCAGCATCTTCACAAGGTCCTATGCTGTTGTTCTGGGATTGATTTGCACTTTGGCACCAAATTACATTCATCTCTAGGAGACAGAACACGTCTCCTTCCTAAGCGGAATGATGGCTGCGTGGTCCCATGGTGTTTCTAGTTGCGTATTATTGTTTGTACAGATGAACGTGGTACCTTCAGGCATTTGGAAATTGCTCCCAAGGATGAACCAGACTTGTGGAGGTCTACAATTTATTTTCTGAGGTCTTGGCTGATTTCTCTTGATTTTCCCATGATGTCAAGCAAAGAGGCACTGAGTTTGACGGTAGGCCTTGAAATACATCCACAGGTACACCTCCAATTGACTCAAATGATGTCAATTAGCCTATCAGAAGCATCTAAAGCCATGACATCATTTTCTGGAATTTTCCAAGCTGTTTAAATGCACAGTCAACTTAGTGTATGTAAACTTCTGACCCACTGGAATTGTGATACAGTGAATTATAAGTGAAATAATCTGTCTGTAAACAATTGTTGGAAAAATGACTTGTGACTTGTGTCATGCACAAAGTAGATGTCCTAACCGACTTGCCAAAACTATAGTTTGTTAACAAGAAATTTGTGGAGTGGTTGAAAAACAAGTTTTAATGACTCCAACCTAAGTGTATATAAACTTCCGACTTATATATAATGTATATAATGTATTATATTCTACTGTATCTTAGTCTATGCCACTGACTTTGCTCATCCAAATATTTATATATTCTTAATTCCATTCCTTTACTTAAATTTGTGTGTATTGTTGTGAAATTGTCAGATATTACTTGTTAGATATTGCTGATCTGCTGGAGCTAGAAACACAAGCATTTCGCTACACCCACCATAACATCTGCTAAACACGTGTATGTGACCAATAAAATTTGATGCGATTATGTACGTGTGTGTGTACGGGTTGGGGGTTGTTATTGGTGTGTGTGTACGGGTTTGGGGTTGGGGGTTGTTATTGGTGTGTGTGTACGGGGTTGGGGTTGTTATTGGTGTGTGTGTACGGGTTTGGGGTTGGGGTTGTTATTGGTGTGTGTGTACGGGGTTGGGGTTGTTATTGGTGTGTGTGTACGGGGTTTGGGGTTGTTATTGGTGTGTGTGTACGGGGTTTGGGGTTGTTATTGGTGTGTGTGTACGGGTTGGGGGTTGTTATTGGTGTGTGTGTACGGGGTTGGGGTTGTTATTGGTGCGTGTGTACGGGGTTGGGGTTGTTATTGGTGCGTGTGTACGGGGTTGGGGGTTGTTATTGGTGTGTGTGTACGGGTTGGGGGTTGTTATTGGTGTGTGTGTACGGGTTTGGGGTTGGGGGTTGTTATTGGTGTGTGTGTACGGGGTTGGGGTTGTTATTGGTGTGTGTGTACGGGTTTGGGGTTGGGGGTTGTTATTGGTGTGTGTGTACGGGGTTGGGGTTGGGGTTGTTATTGGTGTGTGTGTACGGGGTTGGGGTTGTTATTGGTGTGTGTGTACGGGGTTTGGGGTTGTTATTGGTGTGTGTATGCGGGTTGGGGGTTGTTATTGGTGTGTGTGTACGGGGTTGGGGTTGTTATTGGTGCGTGTGTACGGGGTTGGGGTTGTTATTGGTGTGTGTGTACGGGTTTGGGGTTGGGGGTTGTTATTGGTGTGTGTGTACGGGGTTGGGGGTTGTTATTGGTGTGTGTGTACGGGGTTGGGGGTTGTTATTGGTGTGTGTGTAGGGGGTGGGGGTTGTTATTGGTGTGTGTGTACGGGGTTGGGGGTTGTTATTGGTGTGTGTGTACGGGGTTGGGGTTGGGGGTTGTTATTGGTGTGTGTGTACGGGTTGGGGGTTGTTATTGGTGTGTGTGTATGGGTTTGGGGTTGGGGTTGTTATTGGTGTGTGTGTACGGGGTTGGGGTTGGGGGTTGTTATTGGTGTGTGTGTACGGGGTTGGGGTTGGGGTTGTTATTGGTGTGTGTGTACGGGTTGGGGTTGGGGGTTGTTATTGGTGTGTGTGTACGGGTTTGGGGTTGGGGTTGTTATTGGTGTGTGTGTACGGGGTTGGGGTTGGGGGTTGTTATTGGTGTGTGTGTACGGGTTTGGGGTTGTTATTGGTGTGTGTGTACGGGTTGGGGGTTGTTATTGGTGTGTGTGTACGGGTTTGGGGTTGTTATTGGTGTGTGTGTACGGGTTGGGGGTTGTTATTGGTGTGTGTGTACGGGGTTGGGGTTGGGGTTGTTATTGGTGTGTGTGTACGGGGTTGGGGTTGTTATTGGTGTGTGTATGGGTTTGGGGTTGGGGGTTGTTATTGGTGTGTGTGTACGGGGTTGGGGTTGGGGGTTGTTATTGGTGTGTGTGTATGGTTTTGGGGTTGGGGGTTGTTATTGGTGTGTGTGTATGGGTTTGGGGTTTGGGGTTGTTATTGGTGTGTGTGTACGGGTTTGGGGTTGGGGGTTGTTATTGGTGTGTGTGTATGGGTTTGGGGTTGGGGGTTGTTATTGGTGTGTGTGTACGGGGTTGGGGTTGGGGTTGTTATTGGTGTGTGTGTATGGGTTTGGGGTTGGGGGTTGTTATTGGTGTGTGTGTATGGGTTTGGGGTTTGGGGTTGTTATTGGTGTGTGTGTACGGGGTTGGGGGTTGTTATTGGTGTGTGTGTACGGGTTTGGGGTTGGGGGTTGTTATTGGTGTGTGTGTACGGGGTTGGGGTTGGGGGTTGTTATTGGTGTGTGTGTATGGGTTTGGGGTTGGGGTTGTTATTGGTGTGTGTGTACGGGGTTGGGGTTGTTATTGGTGTGTGTGTATGGGGTTGGGGTTGGGGGTTGTTATTGGTGTGTGTGTATGGGGTTGGGGTTGGGGGTTGTTATTGGTGTGTGTGTATGGGGTTTGGGGTTGGGGTTGTTATTGGTGTGTGTGTATGGGTTTGGGGTTGGGGGTTGTTATTGGTGTGTGTGTATGGGTTTGGGGTTTGGGGTTGTTATTGGTGTGTGTGTACGGGGTTGGGGGTTGTTATTGGTGTGTGTGTACGGGTTTGGGGTTGGGGGTTGTTATTGGTGTGTGTGTACGGGGTTGGGGTTGGGGGTTGTTATTGGTGTGTGTGTATGGGTTTGGGGTTGGGGTTGTTATTGGTGTGTGTGTACGGGGTTGGGGTTGTTATTGGTGTGTGTGTATGGGGTTGGGGTTGGGGTTGTTATTGGTGTGTGTGTATGGGGTTGGGGTTGGGGGTTGTTATTGGTGTGTGTATGGGGTTTGGGGTTGGGGTTGTTATTGGTGTGTGTGTATGGGGTTGGGGTTGGGGGTTGTTATTGGTGTGTGTGTATGGGGTTGGGGTTGGGGGTTGTTATTGGTGTGTGTGTATGGGGTTGGGGTTGGGGGTTGTTATTGGTGTGTGGGTATGGGGTTGGGGGTTTGTGCTGGGTTTTGGTTTAGTTATTGGTGTGTGTGTACGGGTTTGGGGTTGGGGTTGTTATTGGTGTGTGTGTACGGGGTTGGGGTTGTTATTGGTGTGTGTGTACGGGGTTGGGGTTGGGGTTGTTATTGGTGTGTGTGTACGGGGTTGGGGTTGTTATTGGTGTGTGTGTACGGGGTTGGGGGTTGTTATTGGTGTGTGTGTATGGGTTTGGGGTTGGGGTTGTTATTGGTGTGTGTGTACGGGGTTGGGGTTGGGGTTGTTATTGGTGTGTGTGTACGGGGTTGGGGTTGTTATTGGTGTGTGTGTACGGGTTGGGGTTGGGGGTTGTTATTGGTGTGTGTGTACGGGTTTGGGGTTGTTATTGGTGTGTGTGTACGGGGTTGGGGTTGGGGTTGTTATTGGTGTGTGTGTACGGGGTTGGGGTTGTTATTGGTGTGTGTGTACGGGTTGGGGTTGGGGGTTGTTATTGGTGTGTGTGTACGGGGTTGGGGTTGGGGGTTGTTATTGGTGTGTGTGTACGGGGTTGGGGTTGGGGTTGTTATTGGTGTGTGTACGGGGTTGGGGTTGGGGTTGTTATTGGTGTGTGTGTACGGGTTTGGGGTTGTTATTGGTGTGTGTGTACGGGGTTGGGGTTGGGGTTGTTATTGGTGTGTGTGTTTGGGGTTGGGGTTGTTATTGGTGTGTGTGTACGGGGTTGGGGGTTGTTATTGGTGTGTGTGTACGGGGTTGGGGGTTGTTATTGGTGTGTGTGTACGGGTTTGGGGTTGGGGGTTGTTATTGGTGTGTGTGTATGGGTTGGGGTTGTTATTGGTGTGTGTGTACGGGTTTGGGGTTGGGGGTTGTTATTGGTGTGTGTGTACGGGTTTGGGGTTGGGGTTGTTATTGGTGTGTGTGTACGGGTTGGGGGTTGTTATTGGTGCGTGTGTACGGGTTTGGGGTTGTTATTGGTGTGTGTGTACGGGTTTGGGGTTGGGGGTTGTTATTGGTGTGTGTGTACGGGTTGGGGGTTGTTATTGGTGTGTGTGTACGGGGTTGGGGTTGTTTTTGGTGTGTGTGTACGGGGTTGGGGGTTGTTATTGGTGTGTGTGTACGGGGTTGGGGTTGTTATTGGTGTGTGTGTACGGGGTTGGGGGTTGTTATTGGTGTGTGTGTACGGGGTTGGGGGTTGTTATTGGTGTGTGTGTATGGGGTTGGGGTTGGGGTTGTTATTGGTGTGTGTGTACGGGGTTGGGTTTGTTATTGGTGTGTGTGTGTGGGTTTGGGGTTGGGGGTTGTTATTGGTGTGTGTGTACGGGTTTGGGGTTGTTATTGGTGTGTGTGTACGGGTTGGGGGTTGTTATTGGTGTGTGTGTACGGGGTTGGGGTTGGGGTTGTTATTGGTGTGTGTGTATGGGGTTTGGGGTTGGGGGTTGTTATTGGTGTGTGTGTATGGGTTTGGGGTTGGGGGTTGTTATTGGTGTGTGTGTACGGGTTTGGGGTTGGGGTTGTTATTGGTGTGTGTGTACGGGTTTGGGGTTGTTATTGGTGTGTGTGTACGGGGTTGGGGTTGGGGTTGTTATTGGTGTGTGTGTACGGGTTTGGGGTTGTTATTGGTGTGTGTGTATGGGTTTGGGGTTGGGGGTTGTTATTGGTGTGTGTGTGTACGGGGTTGGGGGTTGTTATTGGTGTGTGTGTATGGGTTTGGGGTTGGGGTTGTTATTGGTGTGTGTGTACGGGGTTGGGGGTTGTTATTGGTGTGTGTGTATGGGTTTGGGGTTGGGGGTTGTTATTGGTGTGTGTGTACGGGGTTGGGGTTGGGGGTTGTTATTGGTGTGTGTGTACGGGTTTGGGGTTGTTATTGGTGTGTGTGTACGGGGTTGGGGGTTGTTATTGGTGTGTGTGTACGGGGTTGGGGGTTGTTATTGGTGTGTGTGTACGGGGTTGGGGTTGTTATTGGTGTGTGTGTACGGGTTTGGGGTTGGGGTTTGTTGTTGGTGTGTGTACGGGGTTGGGGTTGGGGGTTGTTATTGGTGTGTGTGTACGGGGTTGGGGTTGTTATTGGTGTGTGTGTACGGGTTTGGGGTTGGGGGTTGTTATTGGTGTGTGTGTACGGGGTTGGGGTTGGGGTTGTTATTGGTGTGTGTGTACGGGTTGGGGTTGGGGGTGGTATTGGTGTGTGTGTACGGGGTTGGGGTTGGGGTTGTTATTGGTGTGTGTGTTTGGGGTTGGGGTTGGGGGTTGTTATTGGTGTGTGTGTATGGGTTTGGGGTTGGGGTTGTTATTGGTGTGTGTGTATGGGGTTGGGGTTGTTATTGGTGTGTGTGTATGGGGTTGGGGTTGGGGGTTGTTATTGGTGTGTGTGTATGGGGTTGGGGTTGGGGGTTGTTATTGGTGTGTGTGTATGGGGTTTGGGGTTGGGGTTGTTATTGGTGTGTGTGTATGGGGTTGGGGTTGGGGGTTGTTATTGGTGTGTGTGTATGGGGTTGGGGTTGGGGGTTGTTATTGGTGTGTGTGTATGGGGTTGGGGTTGGGGGTTGTTATTGGTGTGTGTGTATGGGGTTGGGGTTGGGGTTGGGGTTGGGGGTTGTTATTGGTGTGTGTGTACGGGTTTGGGGTTGGGGTTGTTATTGGTGTGTGTGTACGGGGTTGGGGTTGTTATTGGTGTGTGTGTATGGCTGTGGGGTAGGGGTTGTTATTGGTGTGTGTGTATGGGGTTGGGGTTGGGGGTTGTTATTGGTGTGTGTGTATGGGGTTGGGGTTGGGGTTGGGGTTGTTATTGGTGTGTGTGTATGGGTTTGGGGTTGGGGTTGTTATTGGTGTGTGTGTACGGGGTTGGGGTTGGGGTTGTTATTGGTGTGTGTGTACGGGTTTGGGGTTGTTATTGGTGTGTGTGTACGGGGTTGGGGTTGGGGTTGTTATTGGTGTGTGTGTACGGGGTTGGGGTTGTTATTGGTGTGTGTGTACGGGGTTGGGGTTGTTATTGGTGTGTGTGTACGGGGTTGGGGTTGTTATTGGTGCGTGTGTACGGGGTTGGGGTTGGGGTTGTTATTGGTGTGTGTACGGGGTTGGGGGTTGTTATTGGTGTGTGTGTATGGGGTTGGGGTTGGGGGTTGTTATTGGTGTGTGTGTATGGGTTTGGGGTTGGGGGTTGTTATTGGTGTGTGTGTACGGGGTTGGGGTTGTTATTGGTGTGTGTGTACGGGGTTGGGGTTGGGGGTTGTTATTGGTGTGTGTGTATGGGTTTGGGGTTGGGGTTGTTATTGGTGTGTGTGTACGGGGTTGGGGTTTGGGGTTGTTATTGGTGTGTGTGTACGGGGTTGGGGTTGGGGTTGTTATTGGTGTGTGTGTACGGGGTTGGGGTTGTTATTGGTGTGTGTGTACGGGGTTGGGGTTGGGGTTGTTATTGGTGTGTGTGTACGGGGTTGGGGTTGTTATTGGTGTGTGTGTACGGGGTTGGGGTTGGGGGTTGTTATTGGTGTGTGTGTACGGGTTTGGGGTTGTTATTGGTGTGTGTGTACGGGGTTGGGGTTGGGGTTGTTATTGGTGTGTGTGTACGGGGTTGGGGTTGGGGGTTGTTATTGGTGTGTGTGTACGGGTTTGGGGTTGGGGGTTGTTATTGGTGTGTGTGTACGGGTTTGGGGTTGGGGGTTGTTATTGGTGTGTGTGTACGGGTTGGGGGTTGTTATTGGTGCGTGTGTACGGGTTTGGGGTTGGGGTTGTTATTGGTGTGTGTGTACGGGTTTGGGGTTGGGGGTTGTTATTGGTGTGTGTGTACGGGTTGGGGGTTGTTATTGGTGTGTGTGTACGGGGTTGGGGTTGTTATTGGTGTGTGTGTACGGGGTTGGGGGTTGTTATTGGTGTGTGTGTACGGGGTTGGGGTTGTTATTGGTGTGTGTGTACGGGGTTGGGGGTTGTTATTGGTGTGTGTGTACGGGGTTGGGGTTGGGGTTGTTATTGGTGTGTGTGTACGGGTTTGGGGTTGTTATTGGTGTGTGTGTACGGGTTTGGGGTTGGGGGTTGTTATTGGTGTGTGTGTACGGGTTTGGGGTTGTTATTGGTGTGTGTGTACGGGTTGGGGGTTGTTATTGGTGTGTGTGTACGGGTTGGGGGTTGTTATTGGTGTGTGTGTACGGGGTTGGGGTTGGGGGTTGTTATTGGTGTGTGTGTACGGGGTTGGGGTTGGGGTTGTTATTGGTGTGTGTGTATGGGGTTTGGGGTTGGGGGTTGTTATTGGTGTGTGTGTATGGGTTTGGGGTTGGGGGTTGTTATTGGTGTGTGTGTACGGGTTTGGGGTTGGGGGTTGTTATTGGTGTGTGTGTACGGGTTTGGGGTTGTTATTGGTGTGTGTGTACGGGGTTGGGGTTGGGGTTGTTATTGGTGTGTGTGTACGGGTTTGGGGTTGTTATTGGTGTGTGTGTATGGGTTTGGGGTTGGGGGTTGTTATTGGTGTGTGTGTACGGGGTTGGGGGTTGTTATTGGTGTGTGTGTATGGGTTTGGGGTTGGGGTTGTTATTGGTGTGTGTGTACGGGGTTGGGGGTTGTTATTGGTGTGTGTGTATGGGTTTGGGGTTGGGGTTGTTATTGGTGTGTGTGTACGGGGTTGGGGTTGGGGGTTGTTATTGGTGTGTGTGTACGGGTTTGGGGTTGTTATTGGTGTGTGTGTACGGGGTTGGGGGTTGTTATTGGTGTGTGTGTACGGGGTTGGGGGTTGTTATTGGTGTGTGTGTACGGGGTTGGGGTTGTTATTGGTGTGTGTGTACGGGTTTGGGGTTGGGGTTGTTATTGGTGTGTGTGTACGGGTTGGGGTTGGGGTTGTTATTGGTGTGTGTGTATGGGTTTGGGGTTGGGGTTGTTATTGGTGTGTGTGTACGGGGTTGGGGTTGGGGGTTGTTATTGGTGTGTGTGTACGGGTTTGGGGTTGTTATTGGTGTGTGTGTACGGGGTTGGGGTTGTTATTGGTGTGTGTGTACGGGGTTGGGGGTTGTTATTGGTGTGTGTGTACGGGGTTGGGGTTGGGGGTGGTTATTGGTGTGTGTGTACGGGTTTGGGGTTGGGGTTGTTATTGGTGTGTGTGTACGGGTTGGGGTTGGGGGTTGTTATTGGTGTGTGTGTACGGGTTGGGGTTGTTATTGGTGTGTGTGTACGGGTTGGGGTTGTTATTGGTGTGTGTGTACGGGTTGGGGGTTGTTATTGGTGTGTGTGTACGGGTTTGGGGTTGGGGGTTGTTATTGGTGTGTGTGTACGGGTTGGGGGTTGTTATTGGTGTGTGTGTACGGGGTTGGG
>NC_068439.1:13309388-13369388 GCF_023373465.1 Oncorhynchus keta | reverse complement strand
TCTCCCCCTCTCCCTTTAACTTTTCCCATAGTAAAATGTAGACCAGGCAGGCAGCCCTCAAGAGTTTCTCTCAACACTCCCTGGCCACAACTCCTCTCACTCTCCTCTCTCGTTCCATTGGGACGTTCAAAGCATGTAACAGAATCACAACCTCTCCCATAGATGCTGCAGGGCTTCGATGTAGTGCTGACAGAGTCACATGACCAACATACTCCGTTGCTTACTTGAGGAGGAAGAAATCGTAGCAAGCTGCATGAGGCTGGGGGGGATAGTAGCAAGCTGCATGAGGCTGGGAGGGATAGTAGCAAGCTGCATGAGGCTGGGAGGGATAGTAGCAAGCTGCATGAGGCTGGGAGGGATAGTAGCAAGCTGCATGAGGCTGGGAGGGATAGTAGCAAGCTGCATGAGGCTGGGAGGGATAGTAGCAAGCTGCATGAGGCTGGGAGGGATAGTAGCAAGCTGCATGAGGCTGGGGGGGATAGTAGCAAGCTGCATGAGGCTGGGAGGGGATAGTAGCAAGCTGCATGAGGCTGGGAGGGGATAGTAGCAAGCTGCATGAGGCTGGGAGGGATAGTAGCAAGCTGCATGAGGCTGGGAGGGGATAGTAGCAAGCTGCATGAGGCTGGGGGGGATAGTAGCAAGATGCATGAGACTGGGGGGGATAGTAGCAAGCCGCATGAGGCTGGGGGGGATAGTAGCAAGCCGCATGAGGCTGGGGGATAGTAGCAAGCTGCATGAGGCCGGGAGGGATAGTAGCAAGCTGCATGAGGCCGGGAGGGATAGTAGCAGATCTGCATGAGGCCGGGAGGGATAGTAGCAAGCTGCAGCTACATGAGGGCGGGAGGGATAGTAGCAAGCTGCAGCTACATGAGGGCGGGAGAGATAGTAGCAAGCTGCAGCTGCATGAGGCTGGGAGAGATAGTAGCAAGCTGAATGGAGGGATAGGGGGGGATAGTAGCAAGCTGCAGCTGCATGAGGCCAGGAGGGATAGTAGCAAGCTGCATGAGGCTGGGGGATAGTAGCAAGCTGCATAAGGCTGGGGGGATAGTAGCAAGCTGCATGAGGCTGGGGGATAGTAGCAAGCTGCATGAGGCTGGGGGATAGTAGCAAGCTGCATGAGGCTGGGGGATAGTAGCAAGCTGCATGAGGCTGGGAGGATAGTAGCAAGCTGCATGAGGCTGGGAGGGGATAGTAGCAAGCTGCATGAGGCTGGGGGGGATAGTAGCAAGCTGCATGAGGCTGGGGGGATAGTAGCAAGCTGCATGAGGCTGGGAGGGGATAGTAGCAAGCTGCATGAGGCTGGGAGGGATAGTAGCAAGCTGCATGAGGCTGGGAGGGATAGTAGCAAGCTGCATGAGGCTGGGGGATAGTAGCAAGCTGCATGAGGCTGGGGGGATAGTAGCAAGCTGCATGAGGCTGGGGGGATAGTAGCAAGCTGCATGAGGCTGGGGGATAGTAGCAAGCTGCATGGAGGGATAGGGGGGAAAGGCACCAGTCATCACTCACCAGCTGTTGTATAGTTAAGTGTTGTGTCTTTGGCTATGCCGAATTAAGTGATATGACACGCTATTCTATAAAATCCTTTCTCCGTAATTAATATGACCTGATTGAGCTAATCATGTAAATGTAATTAACTAGAGAGTCGGGGCACCACAAAATAATATTTATAGAGCTGTTATCTTCCGAATAAACTCTTAAAGACCTAGTAATATTTTACATCAATAGCAGTCAATATTAATCGTCACCTTAATTCAGTCTCATCTGAAAGTTGTAAATTCTTGGTTATCTTCACGAACCCTGGCTAACAAGTTGAATCAGCAATACAAAATTGGGTTTAATTATTTGTTTACTAAATACCTAACTAATCACACAGAATTACATATACAAAGATTGAATCATACCTTGATTACAAATTACGTCATAATGGAAAACATCCCTGACGGGCTGAACAGATATGACAGCTGGTTACACAAAAGAAAAGGGCTGGGTTTGAGTGAAAGAGCGGGAAGACTGAGGGAAAAAGGGAGAAGCTGTGCTATCGTAAATACAGTATCTTATGCATTCTAAATTACCGCCCATTTGGAAAAGGAAAATGCAATAAATATTTACTCTGAGCAGCGCTTCGGTAGGTCGGTGGTAGATGGAAGGCCGTGTTGCCAAACCGAGTCCTTTGAAGAATGTCTCTGGTGGTCAATTGGATACGTTGTAGTAACGTCGTGTGTGGTAGACGGAATACTCTGTCTGTTCTTTCCAAGCCCGCGTTTGCAGCTGCTGTTGCTAACTCAACGGCTAGGAGGTATCACTTCTGTAGTAAATAAGAGTTCAAAGTTCATACCAATCGCAACCAAAGCTCACGCTGAGGTTGGCTTAGTTCTGTAGTTGACATGTAAGTCCTTTTTAACGCAGAGGCTGCAGACCTCACGTACTTGGAACAGGAGGTTATATTGTTGTCAAGGCTTTATATAGGAAGGGAGAGGAGGGTTTGAAATGTTGAAATGTTTTATAACCCATGTCTCTTCACAGGAGAGCCCTAACCTTATGAAAACCCAAATCTCTCATTTGGAAGCTAAAATTACATTTGATCTCTTCACCAATAATTGTATATTTAAACATTTAAATTGAACAACAATTCCATGTGAATCTGATAACTCTGATGTGTAGACTCTCCACTGTAGAGTTTATGTCATCCTATCATCGATGAGAATGTCTCAGATGACAACCGAACTGACATCATATTCATTAAGTACCACCGCATATGTTCAATTGGTCGGATTACCAGAATATAGTTAATTTCCCCCCACCTTCTGATGTTCCCAGAATCTCTATGTTAACCAAGGGTTTTGCAAATGTAACATCAGTAGGGTAGAGAGAGGAAAAAGGGGGGAAGAGGTATTTATGACTGTCATAAACCTACCCCCAGACCAATGTCATGACATAAGTAATAAGGCACGAGGGTGTGTGGTATATGGCCAATATACCACGGCCAAGCGATGTTCTAGTCACGGGTTAACACAACACAGAGGTGGTCCTGAAACACCACACATTAACACAACACAGAGGTGGTCCACTTAACACCACACATTAATACAACACAGAGGTGGCCCACTTAACACCACACATTAATACAACACAGAGGTGGTCCTGAAACACCACACATTAACACAACACAGAGGTGGTCCACTTAACACCACACATTAATACAACACAGAGGTGGTCCTGAAACACCACACATTAATACAACACAGAGGTGGCCCTTCAACACCACACATACCCTTCTGTCTGACTGTAGTTAACCCTTCCCTGTCTCTACACATCTGTCTGACTGTAGTTAACCCTTCCCTGGCTCTACCCATAGCATTACCAAGTGTGTCCCCAGTAGCATTACCAGGTGTGTCCCCAGTAGCATTACCAGGTGTGTCCCCAGTAACATTACCAGGTGTGTCCCTAGTAACATTACCAGGTGTAATTCTCACAGAGAGAGATACACACAGAGAGAGAGAGAGAGAGAGAGAGACACACACAGACAGACAGACAGAGAGACACAGACAGAGAGAGATACACACACAGACAGAGAGAGACACACAGACAGAGACAGAGACACACAGACAGACACAGAGAGAGAGAGACACACAGACAGAGAGACACACACAGAGAGAGAGATACACACACACACACACAGAGAGGCACACAGAGGGAGAGATACACACACACACAGAGAGAGAGACACACACACACACAGAGAGAGAGAAGAGAGAGAGAGAGAGAGAGAGAGAGAGAGAGAGAGAGAGAGAGAGAGAGAGAGAGAGAGAGAGAGAGAGAGAGACACACAGAGAGAGAGAGAGAGAGAGACACACACACACACAACCTCAATTACCTCGACTAACTGGTGCCCACTATTGTTATTTTACTGCTGCTCTTTAATTACTTGTTCCTTTTATTTCTTATTCGTATTTTTTAAACTGCATGGTTGGTTAGGGGATTCATTGTAAGCATTTCACTGTTAGGTCTACACCTGTTGTATTCGGTGCATGTGACAAATAACATTTGATATGATTTAATTTCTGTTCTGCTTTATAATTAGTTTGTTGGTCACCAACTCCAACTCTCTCTGATTGGCCCTCTAGCCACGTTCTGTCTTTCAGATGCTCTTCATTCTGTGGCAACACACCCTTCTACCTGTGTCATTTTGGAGAGGCTGATGAGGAGGAAGAGAGTATAAATTCCTTCATTTCTTTTAGAAATATGCTTCTTCCAGAAACACTGACATCTTGTTATCCATCACCCTTCTCCTTCCTCATCCTCAGTAAAAACGGCACTGCAAAAGCCTGGTCCTGGACTCATTAAGGTGTGTCAGAGGAGGGTGTCTGCAGATTAATGAACATGCACCTGTGGAACGGTCATTAAGACACTAACAGCTGACAGACGATAGGCAATTAAGGTCACAGTTATGAAAACTTAGGACACTAAAGAGGCCTTTCTACTGACTCTGAAAAACACCAAAAGATGCCCATGGTCCTTGCTCATCTGTGTGAATGTGCCTTAGGCATGCTGCAAGGAGGTATGAGGACTGCAGATGTGGCCAGGGCAATAAATGTCAATGTTCGTACTGTGAGACGCCTAGGACAGCGCTACAGGGAGACAGGACGGACAACTGCCAGAGTTACACCAGGAATGCACAATCCCTCCGTCAGTACTCAGACTGTCCGCAATAGGCTGAGAGAGGCTGGACTGAGGGCTTGTAGGCCTGTTGTAAGGCAGGTCCTCACCAGACATCACCGGCAACAAAGTTGCCTATGGGCACAAACCCACCGTGACTGGACCAGACAGGACTGGCAGAAAGTGCTATTCACTGACGAGTCGCGGTTTTGTCTCACCAGGGGTGATGGTCGGATGCGCGTTTATCGTTGAAGGAATGAGCGTTACACCGAGGCCTGTACTCTGGAGCGGGATCAATTTGAAGGCGGAGGGTCCGTCATGGTCTGGGGCGGTGTGTCACAGTATCATCGGACTGAGCTTGTTGTCATTGCAGGCAATCTCAATGCTGTGCATTACAGGGAAGACATCCTCCTCCTTCATGTGGTACCCTTCCTTCAGGCTCATCCTGACATGACCCTCCAGCATGACAATGCCACCATCCATACTGCTCGTTCTGTGCTTGATTTCCTGCAAGACAGGAATGTCAGTGTTCTGCCATGGCCAGCGAAGATCCCAGATCTCAATCCCATTGAGCACGTCTGGGACCTGTTGGATCGGAGGGTGAGGTCGAGGGCCATTCCCCCCAGTACTTAAAGCAGCTGGTGGCCACACCAGATACTGACTGTTACTTTTGATTTTGACCCCCCCTTTGTTCAGGGACACATTCTATTTCTGTTAGTCACATGTCTGTGGAACTTGTTCAGTTTATGTCTCAGTTGTTGAATCTTATGTTCATACAAATATTTACACATGTTAAGTTTGCTGAATAAAAAACGTAGTTGACAGTGAGAGGAAGTATGTTTTTTTGCTGAGTTTATTTTACAAAGGCCTTTTTTACATCAGCAGATGTCACAAAGTGCTTACACAGAAACCAGCCTAAAACCCCAAACAGCAAGCAATGCACATGTAGAAGCACTAACTACTAATTTGCCAAAAGAATGAGAGATGGGTGTTGAGAAATTAAACCAATCTCAAATTTCTAATTGGCACTCTAGAATTGGAATATCATTATTTGAAAGGTTTTGTAAATATTGCATATTTCTCCTACATCACAACATGAAAGTGATGTTTTTATCCCTGTTAAAGAGGAGTCTAGCCTGGTCCCAGATCAGTCTTCTGTTTGGCATGACAACAACCACAGGAGATGGGTGCAGCCATAACAGATCTAGGACCAGCTAAAAAGGAGTCATATTCAGAACAAAGAAATTCCACCACCTCATTAGTAAGCCTGTGGACTTTGTACCACCTTATTGGTCAGTTAGAATCATTTATTGGCAAACGTGGGATGAAAATAAGGCATAAAATAACAGGTGTTGAACAATGAGAAACCTGTACACTCAAAAGCTCCACCTTTATTAATGAACAAACGTTTCCATCCTGCCAGGCTCTTTGTCAGGTCATTCCACAGGGAGAGCATCACACCCATATCTATAGACTTAAGACAAGCACCAATGAGGGCGGGTCTATATATATTTAAGTTGAAAAGGGGCAACACAAAAACTCTAAATAACAATACATTTTATATACAGTGCCTTGCGAAAGTATTCGGCCCCCTTGAAATTTGTGTCCTTTTGCCACATTTCAGGCTTCAAACATAAAGATATAAAACTGTATTTTTTTTGTGAAGAATCAACAATAAGTGGGACACAATCATGAAGTGGAACGACATTTATTGGATTTTTTTGTATCCTAACACCTGCCTGGTGTGTTCCTTATTCTTCATGATGCTGTCTGCGCTTTTAACGGACCTCTGAGACTATCACAGTGCAGGTGCATTTATACCGAGACTTGATTACACACAGGTGGATTGTATTTATCGTCATTTAGTCATTTAGGTCAACATTGGATCATTCAGAGATCCTCACTGAACTTCTGGAGAGAGTTTGCTGCACTGAAAGTAAAGGGGCTGAACAATTTTGCACGCCAGATTTTTCAGTTTTTGATTTGTTAAAAAAGTTTGAAATATCCAATAAATATCGTTCCACTTCATGATTGTGTCCCACTTGTTGTTGATTCTTCACAAAAAAATACAGTTTTATATCTTTATGTTTGAAGCCTGAAATGTGGCAAAAGGTCGCAAAGTTCAAGGGGCCGAATACTTTCGCACGGCACTTTATATACACACAGTCCCAGTCAAAATTTTGGACACACCAACTCATTCAAGGGTTGTTGTTTTTTTTACATTGTAGAATAATAGTGAAGACATCAAAACTATGAAATAAAACATATGGAATCATGTAGTAACCCAAAACAGTGTTAAACAAATCAAAATATATTTTAGATTCTTCAAAGTAGCCACCCTTTGCCTTAATGAAAGCTTTGTACACTCTTGGCATTCCCTCAACCAGTATTTTCTTTTAGGGGTTCGTTAGGGCAAATCAAGACTAACAAAAGTGGAAATGACAAACGTAGGAGCCTTATAAAATCTAGAATAAACTACAAGGTTACATTTCCTGCTATAAAATTCTCAGCAACATAAGAGTGATCAAATTAAGAATCTACATCTGTAGACACTCGTCCTGGGTTACATTCTGGAATCTTTCAGACGTCCTGTTCAGCAACTCCTCGGGGTAGCCCCTTTGTTTGAAAACACTGGCACAGATCTCAGAGACTATCCACTATTTTCAAACACCCTTCCCAGGTAGTGTACAAAAGCCCCCCTTACATCAGACAGATGGTTGTCAAGTAAGATTTTCCCTGTGTGCCTTATATGAATGCTTATACAGTTATAATATTCCAGAAACAACTAATAAAATCTATATATATGCACTACCGGTCAAAGGTTTTAGAAGACCCATTTATTCATGGTGTTTTCCTTTATTTTTACTAATTTCTACATTGTAGAATAATAGTGAAGACTTCAAAACTATGAAGTAACACACATTTGGGTTCCAACCGCTGTCTTTGTGAGATGCGGTGTGATGAAAGGGAGGATCTCCGCATGTGTATTTCCCACCGCGAAGCATGGAGGAGGAGGTGTGATGGTGTGGGGGTGCTTTGCTGGTGACAATGTCTGTGATTTATTTAGAATTCAAGGCACACTTAACCAGCATGGATTCAACAGCATTCTGCAGCGAAACTCCATCCCATCTGGTTTGCGCTTAGTGGGACTATCATTTGTTTTTCAACAGGACAATGACCCAACACACCTCCAGGCTGTTTAAGGGCTATTTTACCAAGAAGGAGAGTGATTGAGTGCTGCTTGAGATGACCTGGCCTCCACAATTCCCTGATGTCAACCAAATTGAGATGGTTTGGGATGAGTCGGACCGCACAGTGAAGGAAAAGCAGCCAACAAAGTGCTCAGAATATGTGGAAACATTTTCAAGACTGTTGGAAAAGCATTCCAGGTGACGTTGGAGAGAATACCAAGAGTGTGCAAAGCTGTCATCAAGGCAAAGGGTGTCTATTTGAAGAATCTCAAATATAAAATATATTTGGATTTGTTTAACACTTTTTTGGTTACTACATGATTCCATATGTTTTATTTCATAGTTTTGATGTCTTCACTATTATTCTACAATGTATAAAATAGTAAAAATAAAGAAAAACCCTGGAATGTGTAGGTGATCTAAAACTTTTGACCGATAGTGTATATATAGTGTTTGTGTTGCCCCTTTCAACTTAAACATGTATAGACCCACCCTAATTGGTGCTTGTCTTATATCTATAAATATGGGAGTGGTGCTCTCCCGGTGAAACGTTGTTTGTATATTAATGAAGTTAAAGTCTCTGTTTCTTTAATACTGACTTTGGCCTCGCATCCCACTAAAGTTTGAGTTTGATCACACTTGACAATGAGAGAGGACCATGGGAACCTTGCGATCGGTATCTATGGGAATCTTGCGATCGGTATCTATGGGGCGGCAGGGTAGCCTAGTGGTTAGAGCGTTGGACTAGTAACCGGAAGGTTGCAAGTTCAAACCCCGAGCTGACAAGGTCGTTCTGCCCCTGAACAGGCAGTTAACCCACTGTTCCTAGGCCGTCATTGACAATAAGAATTTGTTCTTAACTGACTTGCCTGGTTAAATAAAGGTAAAATTAATGGGAACTGTTTCCATAGCAAGGCGGGTCCTGTACGAAATCCCTGATTGATTCCTTCATGGATTTACCATGTCTTCCACACTGTCAAACCCAAAGCTACGGACATATTGGTCTTGCCTCCCTGACAGCCATAAAACCTGAAGGCTGCCATATGACTCTTATGATTTCAATAAATGTACATCGATTTGTTGCTGTTGATGGTTTCACAATGAATCTCTCCAGTAATAAGTCAACTCCTACTACCATCTATGCATATTCTGTAATCATCATAACCATTCTGAATACATCATCCAAGTATTTATGTTGATCATCATAACCATTCTGAATACATCATCCAAGTATTTATGTTGATCATCATAACCATTCTGAATACATCATCCAAGTATTTATGTTGATCATCATAACCATTCTGAATACATCATCCAAGTATTTATGTTGATCATCATAACCATTCTGAATACATTATCCAGGTATTTATGTTGATCATCATAACCATTCTGAATACATTATCCAGGTATTTATGTTGATCATCATAACCATTCTGAATACATTATCCAGGTATTTATGTTGATCATCATAACCATTCTGAATACATTATCCAGGTATTTATGTTGTCATCATAACCATTCTGAATACATTATCCAGGTATTTATGTTGATCATCATAACCATTCTGAATACATTATCCAGGAATTTATGTTGATCATCATAACCATTCTGAATACATTATCCAGGTATTTATGTTGTCATCATAACCATTCTGAATACATTATCCAGGTATTTATGTTGATCATCATAACCATTCTGAATACATTATCCAGGTATTTATGTTGATCATCATAACCATTCTGAATACATTATCCAGGTATTTATGTTGATCATCATAACCATTCTGAATACATTATCCAGGTATTTATGTTGATCATCATAACCATTCTGAATACATTATCCAGGTATTTATGTTGATCATCATAACCATTCTGAATACATTATCCAGGTATTTATGTTGTCATTGCAATAACTTATTAATGCCGATGCTTAGAAAGAGATGTGGTCAAAAATGGAACCTTCAGTTCTTTCCCATTGCATATTTACAGTCCTTATTAGTGGGCTGTCTTCATTGTGTGTGTGTGTGTGTGTGTGTGTGTGTGTGTGTGTGTGTGTGTGTGTGTGTGTGTGTGTGTGTGTGTGTGTGTGTGTGTGTGTGTGTGTGTGTGTGTGTGTGTGTGTGTGGAGGCCTGTGATGCGACATGCCAAAGCCCATTTGTGTTTGGTATAAATGATCCCTGCCCAACACACAAACAGCACGCCTCAGCGGCTTGGCAACTCAGCCGCCATCAGATGAACCTCTTTTAGATTGGATACTGACTGGGCTGAATGCCATAATCCATAATCAACCCCTCCCCTCAAACTTACTACACTCCCCATATTTAATTAAACTGCCGATTTGGTAAATAAATTCCAATGCATGGCAAGGGCATTCCCCACACAACACCATCACAGGTCACAGTGTTGGAGACATTCTAGAATGTCTCATGGAAACGGTTCTATTGTTCAGGGATGAAAAGAGATTCATTGGCGGGTTTCTGGCAGCCGAGATCTTTCTTATTGACCAAAACCAAACACTGAGATTACACAGATTAAAGCTTTGCTTTATTGTGAGGCCTGGTGTTTGAAGGTGAAGTGAGGCCTGGTGTTTGAAGGTGAAGTGAGGCCTGGTGTTTGAAGGTGAAGTGAGGCCTGGTGTTTGAAGGTGAAGTGAGGCCTGGTGTTTGAAGGTGAAGTGAGGCCTGGTGTTTGAAGGTGAAGTGAGGCCTGGTGTTTGAAGGTGAAGTGAGGCCTGGTGTTTGAAGGTGAAGTGAGGCCTGGTGTTTGAAGGTGAAGTGAGGCCTGGTGTTTGAAGGTGAAGTGAGGCCTGGTGTTTGAAGGTGAAGTGAGGCCTGGTGTTTGAAGGTGAAGTGAGGCCTGGTGTTTGAAGGTGAAGTGAGGCCTGGTGTTTGAAGGTGAAGTGAGGCCTGGTGTTTGAAGGTGAAGTGAGGCCTGGTGTTTGAAGGTGAAGTGAGGCCTGGTGTTTGAAGGTGAAGTGAGGCCTGGTGTTTGAAGGTGAAGTGAGGCCTGGTGTTTGAAGGTGGAGTGAGGCCTGGTGTTTGAAGGTGAAGTGAGGCCTGGTGTTTGAAGGTGAAGTGAGGCCTGGTGTTTGAAGGTGAAGTGAGGCCTGGTGTGACAACAGCCATGAAAGAAGGGAAAACAAGTGAGAAAGTGAGTTGGTCATATTTATCAAGAAGTTATTATCTGCTCTATAAAATATGAACGTGTCAGTGTCATTCAGTCATTCAGTCATTCAGTCAGCTGTCTACTAGTTGTTAGTTTGCCTGCTAGTTTCTCTATAGAATATAAACACACACCTAACAAAGGGGGACCATTAATTATTTGTGAGACGACTGGAATTCTGTTGTTGTATTTTTAGCAGAATGTTACTGCCAGAGCCAATCTGATACGGCTTACAGAATATTTCAATCATTGCTCAGTACATTCGAGGAAGACAGAGGGACGAATAAACCTATCCGTGTCCAATCCGATAAGAGGGTGTTGGTGCAGGCCAGGGCTGGAGGAGTGAAGTCTCTCTCTCTCTCTCTCTCTCTCTCTCAACTGAGGGCTGCCTGGAAGGCCTCCACCCTGCTCTGCTGCAGAGAAAGAGAGGGGAGAAACACCTTCTTTTCAGACGGTAATCGCATGGTCTCTAGTAACCAACAGACCAACCACCATTCATTCTCTCTGGAGCAAATTGTTTTCCTTGGCCAAGGCTAGCCTGAGCAGCACTGCTCTGCTGCTGAGACAACATATTGTTCCATTGCTACTTTGAGCAGACTACCCCGCCACACAAACCTCACCCCCCCCCCCCCCCTCTTTATTTCGACATTCATCCAGCCAACCCCCTTTACAGTTTGCACATATCCGGCAACTGTATCAGTGTGACAGGAAAATAGGAGAAAGAAATTAAATACTGTAGTAAAAAAAAAACTACAAGAGGAGAAAGAGAAGATTAAAAAGGCAGCGTCACTTGAAAACAGCCGATAATGCTGTAGTCCCTCAGGAGGAAAGGAGCGTTTTGGCCGTGTTCCCTGGCTGAGAGCTGGCTACGTTACAGCGCTGGGCCAGTAGGTTGGATAGAACATATGGCTGCTGGCGGAACACTCAGAACACAACGCAGCTCCATTCCAGAACCCACAGATACATACACACAGACAACAAACCCAAAGAAACAGATTTGTTTGGACTTGAAATTAGGTTGTAACATTAATCTTTGACGAGACTACGTGTTGATGTTCAGCACATGCGTTTATCAGGAGTCAAAAAGGCTTATGTTATTGAGGTATATTTCATCAGATGTTCAATAACAAAATATTTGGCAAACTAAAAAGCCTGCTGTGAGTAGAATTAGATCTTTTTTTAAACGGCTTATTTTGATAAACACGAGAAACTTCAGTGAAAAAAACACACTGATTCTCCATGCATGAGTGAGAACTAAAGATGAGGCCAGACCTGGGTTCAACCACTACTCAAAATCATTTCAAATACTTAATATGTGCTTAATTAAGCTTTCCTGTTGCAATGGAACCAATAGAACAGTCATAAAACTGCAAACTCCGCCCATCTGGTGTTCCAGGCAGAGAAGTAAATAAAAAAGATTTCAAAGATTTCAAATAGTATTTGAACCCAGGTGAGGAGGCCAGCCCTTGAAACCGCAGATCATTGGCTGACTGTTTTTTTTAATAAGCAGAGTCGCTCTCTTGATTTCCCCCCAAACTAAACTTCACTTCTCCTGCTAACAATTAGTCTCCAGAAGGCTATTTGTCAAATGTTTTGTACCAATCAGTTTCCACCAGTCAGCTACCCAGCTCGCATTACAATTGGGACGTTTCCTGCTATAGGGAAAAAAACAAGTCCCTCAAACGAATAGTAAGACTAAACAGCTTCTTAAAAACCATACGAGTACCAACACGGTGTCTATGTATTCAGTGCCATTGGTGGAAAGGAGTACTACAAACCTTGAATTGAAGCATATGTAAACATAAACAACAACAGTAGGCGGAATCCTCCTCCTTGGTGAGAAGTTCCACATTCTAAGACGTTCCATTAAGCCTGATGTGTCTCACATTTCATATATAACTGTATCTGGGGGCTGGTTGCAGTCGGGAGGGAGGGACAATAGCTTAATCATCATATAGTAGAGTGTTGATTTTTAGGTGTGAGATTGTACAGAAGGCTCTCATGGTGTGCAGAAATATGATGAGCTAACCTATTCAATACAATAGTGAGATGTACAGAAGGCTCTCATGGTGTGCAGAATTATGATGAGCTAACCTATTCAATACAATAGTGAGATGTACAGAAGGCTCTCATGGTGTGCAGAAATATGATGAGCTAACCGATTCAATACAATAGTGAGATGTACAGAAGGCTCTCATGGTGTGCAGAATTATGATGAGCTAACCTATTCAATACAATAGTGAGATGTACAGAAGGCTCTCATGGTGTGCAGAAATATGATGAGCTAACCGATTCAATACAATAGTGAGATGTACAGAAGGCTCTCATGGTGTGCAGAAATATGATGAGCTAACCTATTCAATACAATAGTGAGATGTACAGAAGGCTCATGGTGTGCAGAAATATGATGAGCTAACCGATTCAATACAATAGTGAGATGTACAGAAGGCTCTCATGGTGTGCAGAAATATGATGAGCTAAACTATTCAATACAATAGTGAGATGTACAGAAGGCTCTCATGGTGTGCAGAATTATGATGAGCTAACCGATTCAATACAATAGTGAGATGTACAGAAGGCTCATGGTGTGCAGAATTATGATGAGCTAACCGATTCAATACAATAGTGAGATGTACAGAAGGCTCATGGTGTGCAGAATTATGATGAGCTAAACTATTCAATACAATAGTGAGATGTACAGAAGGCTCTCATGGTGTGCAGAATTATGATGAGCTAACCTATTCAATACAATAGTGAGATGTACAGAAGGCTCATGGTGTGCAGAAATATGATGAGCTAACCGATTCAATACAATAGTGAGATGTACAGAAGGCTCTCATGGTGTGCAGAATTATGATGAGCTAACCGATTCAATACAATAGTGAGATTGTACAGAAGGCTCATGGTGTGCAGAAATATGATGAGCTAACCGATTCAATACAATAGTGAGATTGTACAGAAGGCTCATGGTGTGCAGAAATATGATGAGCTAACCGATTCAATACAATAGTGAGATGTACAGAATAGCTGACATGTACAGCGCCTTCAGACAGTATTCACACCCCTTGACTTGCTCCACATTTTTGTTGCGTTACAAGGTGGGATTTCAAATTTGGTTCAATTGCGATGTTGTGTCCCTGGCCTACACACAATACCCCATAATGTCAAAGTGGAATTATGTTTGTAGAAATTCTTACAAATTAATTAAAAATGAAAAGCTGAAACGTCTTGAGTCAATAACTATTCAAGCCCTTTGTTATGGCGAGCCTAAATAGGTTCAAGAGTAAAAATGTGCTTACCAAGTCACATAATAAGTTGCATGGACTCGCTCTGTGTGCAATAACGGGGTTAAATATGATTTTTAAATGACTACCTCATCTCTGTACCCCACACATACAGGTAATTGTAAGGAAACTCAGTCGAGCAGTGATTGAACAACAACAAAGACCAGGGTGGTTTTCCAATGTCTCGCAAAGAGGTAGATAACTAATTACACTTTGGATGGTGTATCAATATACCCAGTCACTACAAAGATACAGGCGTCCTTTCTAACTCAGAGAGGAAGGAAACCGCTCAGGGATTTCACCATGAGGCCAAATGTGACTTTAAAAAAGTGAGAGTTTAATGGCTGTAATAGGAGAAAACTGAGGATGGATCAACAACATTGTAGTTAGTCCACAACACTATCCTAAATGACAGTGAAAATAAGTCTGTATAGAATCATAAAAAATACAAAACATGCATCCTGTTTGCAACAAGGCACTAAAGTAAAACTGCAAAACATTGTGGTAAAAAAATGAACTGTATGTCCATAAATACAAAGTGTTATGTTTGGGGCAAATCCAACACAACACATCACTGAGTACCACTCTTCATATGTTAATCGCTCTTAGAGACTTACCCAGACAGACTCACAGCTGTAATCGCTCTTAGAGACTTACCCAGAAAGACTCACAGCTGTAATCGCTCTTATAGACTTACCCAGAAAGACTCACAGCTGTAATCGCTCTTAGAGACTTACCCAGAAAGACTCACAGCTGTAATCGCTCTTAGAGACTTACCCAGAAAGACTCACAGCTGTAATCGCTCTTATAGACTTGCCCAGAAAGACTCACAGCTGTAATCGCTCTTAGAGACATACCCAGAAAGACTCACAGCTGTAATCGATCTTAGAGACTTACCCAGAAAGACTCACAGCTGTAATCACTGACATTTATTAACTCGGGGGTGTGAATACTTATTTAAATTAGATATTTCATTTAATTTTCAATATTATTTGCTAAATATTCTAAAAACATGTTTTCACTTTGTCATTCTGGGGGATTGTGTGTAGATGGGTCAAATATGTTTTTTTTAACCTATTTTGAATTCGTCTGTAACACAACGAAATGTGGAATAAGTAAAGGGTATATGAATACTCTCTGAAGGCTCTGTACGTGTGTGAATTGTGTGAATGAAAGGTACCCAGACCGCCAGAGGCCCTCAGGTAATTTGAACCATAACCAGCTACTCTTCATGCTTTTCTGTATTCTAAAGGAGTGTAACACACTACACTACTTACAGGCAGGACTACAGAGTAGAGGTCGACCGATTCATCGACCTCTACTACAGAGTAGAGGTTGACCGATTCATCGACCTCTACTACAGAGTAGAGGTCGACCGATTCATCGACCTCTACTACAGAGTAGAGGTCGACCGATTCATCGACCTCTACTACAGAGTAGAGGTCGACCGATTCATCGACCTCTACTACAGAGTAGAGGTCGACCGATTCATCGACCTCTACTACAGAGTAGAGGTCGACCGATTCATCGACCTCTACTACAGAGTAGAGGTTGACCGATTCATCGACCTCTACTACAGAGTAGAGGTCGACCGATTCATCGACCTCTACTACAGAGTAGAGGTCGACCGATTCATCGACCTCTACTACAGAGTAGAGGTCGACCGATTCATCGACCTCTACTACAGAGTAGAGGTCGACCGATTCATCGACCTCTACTACAGAGTAGAGGTCGACCGATTCATCGACCTCTACTACAGAGCCTTCAGAAAGAATTCATATCCATTGACTTACTACACATGTTGTTGTGTTACAGGATGTACCCCAGAATGACAAAGTGAAAACATGTTTTTAGAAATCTAATTTACATAAGTATTCACAACCCTGAGTCAATACTTTGTAGAAGCACCTTTGGCGGAGATTACAGCTTTGAGTCGTCTTGGGTATTGGGTCTGTATCAGCTTTGAGTCGTCTTGGGTATTGGGTCTGTATCAGCTTTGAGTCGTCTGGATTCGAGGATTTTCTCCCATTCTTTCTTGCAGATTTTCAGGCCCAGTACATCACTGGGGCCAAGCTTCCTGTCATCCAGGACCTCTATACCAGGCCGTGTCAGAGGAAGGTCCTAAATCATGTCAAAGACTCCAGTCACCCTGCTACCGCACGGCAAGCAGTACCAGAGCGCCAAGTTTAGGTCCAAGAGGCTTTTAAACAGCTTTGACCTCCAAGCCATAAGACGCCTGAACATCTAATCAAATGGCTACCAAGACAATTTGCATCCCCCCTTCTCTCTCCCTCCTCTTTTACACTGCTGTCACTCTCTGTCATTTTAATAACTCTACCTACATGTACATATTACCTCGACTAACCGGTGCCCCCCCACATTGACTCTGTACCGGTACCCCCTGTATATAGTCTCGCTATTGTTATTTTACTGCTGCTCTTTAATTACTTGTTGCTTGTATTTATTATTCTTATTTTGTGCATGGTTGGTTAGGGGCTTGTAAGTAAGCATTTCACAGTAAGGTCTACACCTGTTTTATTCGACACATGACTAATAACATTGTATTTGATGGTGTTAGATGGGTGATGAGCTGTACCTGGTTTTCTCCAGACATTGATCTTTGTATTCAGGACAAATAGTACAATTTTTGTCTCATCAGACAACAAAGTCTTTTGCCTTTATGATCTCAGAGGTTTTATTTACGTGCCTTTTTACAAACTCCAGGCGTTTTGTAATGTGCCTTTTTCTCAGGTGTGGCTTCCGTCTGGCCAATCTAAAACGTAAAACATGTCAAAGGTGCATGTGTTTGTGCAAATTTGAGATTTTTGGTTACTGTTTGTTTTGAGATACACTGTTTAGTCAAATTGTAGTGACATCAAGGATCATAAAAGAAAATTGGATCCACCTGAGCTCAATCTGGGGCGCCATAGCAAAGGCATGTGAATATGTATGGAAATAAGATATTTCATTAGCACATTATTTATTTTTCACTTTTTCATTATGTGTTATTGTGTGTAGATGGGTGAAAAGGGAAAGAAAGGATTTGATCCATGTTGAATTCAGGCTGTAACAACATAATGTAGAATAAGTCAAGGAAGGATTTGATCCATGTTGAATTCCGGCTGTAACAACATAATGTAGAATAAGTCAAGGAAGGATTTGATCCATGTTGAATTCAGGCTGTAACAACATAATGTAGAATAAGTCAAGAAAGGATTTGATCCATGTTGAATTCAGGCTGTAACAACATAATGTAGAATAAGTCAAGAAAGGATTTGATCCATGTTGAATTCAGGCTGTAACAACATAATGTAGAATAAGTCAAGAAAGGATTTGATCCATGTTGAATTCAGGCTGTAACAACATAATGTAGAATAAGTCAAGAAAGGATTTGATCCATGTTGAATTCAGGCTGTAACAACATAATGTAGAATAAGTCAAGCGGAATACTTCCTGAAGGCTCTGTAAACTCCACTGAGGTGACCGTCTTCTGTGGGTTACTGTGGACTGGAGTACCCAGCAGAAAACATCACCGCAGTTCTCTTGTAAATCACAACGTTGAAAGAAACGCAGTTAGAAACCTCAAGTTCATACTGCTCTGGGAATTGATTCAAAAATATTCCTCAGGCATTCTTGCTCTATCATTCCCTCCCACTCCTCCATTCCCTCCCTCTCTCTCCCTTCCCCCTCTCTCCCCTTCCCCCGCTCTCCCCTTCCCCCGCTCTCCCCTTCCCTCGCTCTCCCCTTCCCTCGCTCTCCCCTTCCCTCTCTCTCCCCTTCCCTCTCTCTCCCCTTCCCTCTCTCTCCTTTCCCTCTCTCTCCCTTCCCGCTCTCTCCCCTTCCCGCTCTCCCCTTCCCTCTCTCTCTCCCCTTCCCTCTCTCTCCCCTTCCTGCTCTCCCCTTCCCTCTCTCTCCCCCTTCCCTCTCTCTCCCCTTCCTGCTCTCCCCTTCCCTTCCCTCTCTCTCTCCCCTTCCCTCTCTCTCCCCTTCCCTCTCTCTTCCTTTCCCTATCTCTCCCCTTCCCTCTCTCTCCCCTTCCCCCTCTCTCCCATTCCCTCACTCTCTCCTTCCCTCTCTCTCCTTCCCTCTCTCTCCCCTTCCCTCTCTCTCCCCTTACCGCTCTCTCCCCTTACCGCTCTCCCCTTCCCTCTCACTCCACCATTCCCTCCCTCTCCCATTCCCTCCCTCTCCCCTTTCCTCTCCTCTCCCCTCCCTCCACCATTCCCTCCCTCTCCCCTTCCCTCTCTCTCCCCTTCCCTTCCACTCCACTCCACCATTCCCTCCCTCCCCTCCCTCTCTCGCCACTTCCCTCCTTCTCCACCTTTCCCTCCCTCTCCCCTTCCCTCTCTCTCCCCTTCCACCATTCCCTCCCTCTCCCCTTCCCTCTCTCTCCACCATTCACTCACTCTCTCTCCCCCCCCTCCCTCCCTCCCTCCCTCCTCCCTCCCTCCCCCTCTCCCTCTCCCCTTCCCTCTCTCCCCCTTCCCTCTCTCTCCCCTTCCACTCCACCATCCCCTCTCTCTCCCCTTCCCTCTCTCTCCCCTTCCACTCCACCATCCCCTCCCTCTCTCTCCCCTTCCACTCCACCATCCCCTCCCTCTCCCCTTCCCTCCCTCTCTCCCCTTCCCTCTCTCCCCTTCCCTCCCTCTCTCTCCCCTTCCCTCTCTCTCTCTCCCCTTCCCTCTCTCTCCCTCCCCTCCCCTTCCCTCTCTCTCCCCTTCCCTCCCTCTTCCCTCCCTCTCTCTCCCCTTCCCTCTCTCTCTCTCCCCTTCCCTCTCTCTCCCTCCCTCTCCCCTTCCCTCTCTCTCCCCTTCCCTTCCACTCCACTCCACCATTCCCTCCCTCCCCTCCCTCTCTCGCCACTTCCCTCCTTCTCCCCCTTTCCCCCCCTCTCCCCTTCCCTCTCTCTCCCCTTCCACCATTCCCTCCCTCTCCCCTTCCCTCTCTCTCCACCATTCACTCACTCTCTCTCCCCTCCCTCCCTCCCTCCCTCCCTCCCTCCCCCTCCCCTCTCCCCTTCCCTCTCTCTCCCCTTCCCTCTCTCTCCCCTTCCACTCCACCATCCCCTCTCTCTCCCCTTCCCTCTCTCTCCCCTTCCACTCCACCATCCCCTCCCTCTCTCTCCCCTTCCACTCCACCATCCCCTCCCTCTCCCCTTCCCTCCCTCTCTCCCCTTCCCTCTCTCCCCTTCCCTCCCTCTCCCCTTCCCTCTCTCTCTCTCCCCTTCCCTCTCTCTCCCTCCCCTCCCCTTCCCTCTCTCTCCCCTTCCCTCCCTCTTCCCTCCCTCTCTCTCCCCTTCCCTCTCTCTCTCTCTCCCCTTCCCTCCCTCTCCCTCCCCCCCCTTCCCTCTCTCTCCCCTTCCCTCCCTCTTCCCTCCCTCTCTCTCTCCCCTTCCCTTCCCTCTCTCTCCCCTTCCCTCTCTCTCCCCTTCCACTCCACCATCCCCTCTCTTGCCCAAGCCCCCATTATGGGATAAAGGTTACTAACAGTTACTGGCGTGGTGGCAGAAGCATTTATTCCCCTAGAAAGTGTCCAACTGTCGCAGCAGAAATGGGTCACAGGTGTGTGGACATTAATCTGAAGGCAATAATGGTCCTGCACTGGGGAGAGGTCACTGAGGAAGAGGAACTCGAACCTGTTCCTATTGAAGCCCCAGACAGAATTGGCTCTCTCCACTCCCATTAATTTCAGTCTGAGAGTGTGCTTAAGCTATTAGACAGCGTCGGAGATCCTATAGCCTACAGCCCAGTAAGGGGAGAGGATAATTCCTTCTTTCTTTCTCTTTCTTTCTTCTTCTTCTTCTTTTGAGTGATGAATTGAAACCTGCTTGGGATTGGGTGGGGGTTTCATTGGGCATTGTCACATTATAGAATGCACTCTCGAATGGCCCTCACAAAAGGACTTACTTGGCTGCTGGATATGAGGGTAGATTCTGCCACCTGGTAGAACGGAACATGAATACAGGAGACGAGAAGCATTGACGTTTCACAACTGGCCAATCCACTACAGACACTTTATATTTCATCTGTAGATATCGGTTTGCATTTGAGACTTTTGAAAAATGAAATACAACATGTGCATTGTGGGAAGAGGGAAAGCATAGCACAGAGACAAAGATGGCTACATTGAATGTTTCAAGCAGCATGAGGTAGACACATTATCCATTAGAGGCCACCCAAAACGTTGCGTGGCAAATTCTGACTGGAACAAAGATGGAGATTGAGGATGCAGAGGCCTCTTGACTGTTCAAGGACATCTGGGCCGGGCTACTAGAGCAGATTCTGCTCTCACTGTTCCTCTAATGGCATTAGGGCTGTGACGGTCATGGGATTTTGGAGGACGGTATTTCACCAGCCAAATGACCACGGTCTCCATAATAACCGTTGAAAAGCACTTATTATTATTTAATTTCTTACGCACATTTTCTCCTCTCCTTGTGTGTATTGGTGCAGAGGGATGGAGGTGAAGAGACACAGAGGGATGGAGGTGAAGAGGGATGGAGGTGAAGAGGGATGGAGGTGAAGAGGGATGGAGGTGAAGAGGGATGGAGGTGAAGAGACACAGAGGGATGGAGCTGAAGAGACACAGAGAGATGGAGGTGAAGAGACACAGAGGGATGGAGGTGAAGAGGGATGGGGGTGAAGAGGATGTAGCTGAAGAGGGATGGCGGTGAAGAGGGATGTAGCTGAAGAGGGATGGAGGTGAAGAGACAGAGGGATGGAGGTGAAGAGGGATGGAGGTGAAGAGACAGAGGGATGGAGGTGAAGAGGGATGGAGGTGAAGAGACACAGAGGGATGGAGGTGAAGAGACACAGAGGGATGGAGGTGAAGAGACACAGAGGGATGGAGGTGAAGAGACACAGATGGATGGAGGTGAAGAGGGATGGAGGTGAAGAGGGATGGAGGTGAAGAGACACAGAGGGATGGAGCTGAAGAGACACAGAGAGATGGAGGTGAAGAGACACAGAGGGATGGAGGTGAAGAGACACAGAGGGATGGAGCTGAAGAGACACAGAGGGATGGAGCTGAAGAGACACAGAGGGATGGAGCTGAAGAGACACAGAGGGATGGAGCTGAAGAGACACAGAGGGATGGAGCTGAAGAGACACAGAGGGATGGAGGTGAAGAGGGATGGAGCTGAAGAGACACAGAGAGATGGAGGTGAAGAGGGATGGAGCTGAAGAGACACAGAGGGATGGAGGTGAAGAGACACAGAGGGATGGAGGTGAAGAGACACAGAGGGATGGAGGTGAAGAGACACAGAGGGATGGAGGTGAAGAAAGATGGAGCTGAAGAGACACAAAGGGATGGAGGTGAAGAGGGATGGAGCTGAAGAGACACAAGAGGGATGGAGGTGAAGAGACACAGAGGGATGGAGGTGAAGAGGGATGGAGGTGAAGAGGGATGTAGCTGAAGAGACACAGAGGGATGGAGCTGAAGAGACACAGAGGGATGGAGCTGAAGAGACACAGAGGGATGGAGCTGAAGAGACACAGAGGGATGGAGCTGAAGAGACACAGAGGGATGGAGCTGAAGAGACACAGAGAGATGGAGGTGAAGAGGGATGGAGCTGAAGAGACACAGAGAGATGGAGGTGAAGAGGGATGGAGCTGAAGAGACACAGAGAGATGGAGGTGAAGAGGGATGGAGCTGAAGAGACACAGAGGGATGGAGGTGAAGAGACACAGAGAGATGGAGGTGAAGAGGGATGGAGCTGAAGAGACACAGAGGGATGGAGGTGAAGAGGGATGGAGCTGAAGAGACACAGAGGGATGGAGGTGAAGAGACACAGAGAGATGGAGGTGAAGAGGGATGGAGGTGAAGAGGGATGTAGCTGAAGAGACACAGAGGGATGGAGGTGAAGAGACACAGAGGGATGGAGGTGAAGAGACACAGAGGGATGGAGGTGAAGAGACACAGAGGGATGGAGCTGAAGAGACACAGAGGGATGGAGCTGAAGAGACACAGAGAGATGGAGGTGAAGAGACACAGAGGGATGGAGCTGAAGAGACACAGAGGGATGGAGCTGAAGAGACACAGAGGGATGGAGCTGAAGAGACACAGAGAGATGGAGCTGAAGAGACACAGAGGGATGGAGCTGAAGAGACACAGAGGGATGGAGCTGAAGAGACACAGAGAGATGGAGGTGAAGAGACACAGAGGGATGGAGGTGAAGAGACACAGAGGGATGGAGGTGAAGAGACACAGAGGGATGGAGGTGAAGAGACACAGAGGGATGGAGGTGAAGAGACACAGAGGGATGGAGGTGAAGAGACACAGAGGGATGGAGCTGAAGAGACACAGAGGGATGGAGCTGAAGAGACACAGAGGGATGGAGGTGAAGAGACACAGAGGGATGGAGGTGAAGAGACACAGAGGGATGGAGCTGAAGAGACACAGAGGGATGGAGCTGAAGAGACACAGAGGGATGGAGGTGAAGAGACACAGAGGGATGGAGGTGAAGAGACACAGAGGGATGGAGGTGAAGAGACACAGAGGGATGGAGCTGAAGAGACACAGAGGGATGGAGGTGAAGAGACACAGAGGGATGGAGCTGAAGAGACACAGAGGGATGGAGCTGAAGAGACACAGAGGGATGGAGCTGAAGAGACACAGAGGGATGGAGGTGAAGAGACACAGAGGGATGGAGCTGAAGAGACACAGAGGGATGGAGCTGAAGAGACACAGAGAGATGGAGCTGAAGAGACACAGAGAGATGGAGCTGAAGAGACACAGAGAGATGGAGCTGAAGAGACACAGAGAGATGGAGCTGAAGAGACACAGAGGGATGGAGCTGAAGAGACACAGAGGGATGGAGCTGAAGAGACACAGAGAGATGGAGCTGAAGAGACACAGAGAGATGGAGGTGAAGAGACACAGAGAGATGGAGGTGAAGAGACACAGAGAGATGGAGCTGAAGAGACACAGAGGGATGGAGCTGAAGAGACACAGAGGGATGGAGCTGAAGAGACACAGAGAGATGGAGCTGAAGAGACACAGAGGGATGGAGCTGAAGAGACACAGAGGGATGGAGCTGAAGAGACACAGAGGGATGGAGCTGAAGAGACACAGAGGGATGGAGCTGAAGAGACACAGAGGGATGGAGCTGAAGAGACACAGAGGGATGGAGCTGAAGAGACACAGAGGGATGGAGCTGAAGAGAGATGGAGCTGAAGAGACACAGAGGGATGGAGGTGAAGAGACACAGAGAGATGGAGGTGAAGAGGGATGGAGGTGAAGAGACACAGAGAGATGGAGGTGATCAATGAGCCATCCAGTGATGCCAATAAATATATCAATATGATCACTGTTCCTAGTATGATGATGCAGTGTAATGAAGACCTTCCTTGGTTTATCCATCAAAATACAGTCGATCCTAACAGAGATATATTCACTTTAATGGTTTAAAAGAGACAAGTAATGTGAAAGCCAAATCAATAATCCATCAATTAACACATATTGAAATAAAGCTGTATGTGTGTGTGTGTGTATTGTAGTTTTACAAAGAGCACTAAATGGATGTCAGCCATCTACTGTCTAAAGGAGAAATAATGCCTCACGTAGAGGCTCGGTAACACTGGGATATTTTATAGCTGACGAGTGTTTTACATTTAATCTTTCCTTTATTTAACCATCATGAAAACACACTTATAAAGTTGAATTTCTCTGGAGTAACAGTGGGAGCTGAAAAGTCCATTTATGCAGACCACACACGGACAATAACACTAGAATGTTGTTCACCATCGTTAAACTCAGGAAGGCTGGTCTGAATGGCTCGTCACTTTTAATTCATTTTACTAAACCGACTATAACTCACATCGCTTCCTATCTTACCTCATCAGCATAGCAGGTATTTATAGGGTAGTCATTATAATGTTACCTCATCAGCATAGCAGTTATTTATAGGGTAGTGTCATGATGTTACCTCATCAGCATAGCAGGTATTTATAGGGTAGTCATTATAATGTTACCTCATCAGCACAGCAGGTATTTATAGGGTAGTCATTATAATGTTACCTCATCAGCATAGCAGGTATTTATAGGGTAGTCATTATAATGTTACCTCATCAGCATAGCAGGTATTTATAGGGTAGTGTCATGATGTTACCTCATCAGCATAGCAGGTATTTATAGGGTAGTCATTATAATGTTACCTCATCAGCATAGCAGGTATTTATAGGGTAGTCATTATAATGTTACCTCATCAACACAGCAGGTATTTATAGGGTAGTCATTATAATGTTACCTCATCAGCATAGCAGTTATTTATAGGGTAGTGTCATGATGTTACCTCATCAGCATAGCAGGTATTTATAGGGTAGTCATTATAATGTTACCTCATCAACACAGCAGGTATTTATAGGGTAGTCATTATAATGTTACCTCATCAGCATAGCAGGTATTTATAGGGTAGTCATTATAATGTTACCTCATCAGCATAGCAGGTATTTATAGGGTAGTCATTATAATGTTACCTCATCAGCATAGCAGGTATTTATAGGGTAGTCATTATAATGTTACCTCATCAGCACAGCAGGTATTTATAGGGTAGTCATTATAATGTTACCTCATCAGCATAGCAGGTATTTATAGGGTAGTCATTATAATGTTACCTCATCAGCATAGCAGGTATTTATAGGGTAGTCATTATAATGTTACCTCATCAGCATAGCAGGTATTTATAGGGTAGTCATTATAATGTTACCTCATCAGCATAGCAGGTATTTATAGGGTAGTCATTATAATGTTACCTCATCAGCATAGCAGGTATTTATAGGGTAGTCATTATAATGTTACCTCATCAGCATAGCAGGTATTTATAGGGTAGTCATTATAATGTTACCTCATTAGCATAGCAGGTATTTATAGGGTAGTCATTATAGTGTTACCTCATTAGCATAGCAGGTATTTATAGGGTAGTCATTATAATGTTACCTCATTAGCATAGCAGGTATTTATAGGGTAGTCATTATAATGTTACCTCATTAGCATAGCAGGTATTTATAGGGTAGTCATTATAATGTTACCTCATCAGCATAGCAGGTATTTATAGGGTAGTGTCATGATGTTACCTCATCAGCATAGCAGGTATTTATAGCGTAGTCATTATAATGTTACCTCATCAGCATAGCAGGTATTTATAGGGTAGTCATTATAATGTTACCTCATTAGCATAGCAGGTATTTATAGGGTAGTGTCATGATGTTATCTCATCAGCATAGCAGGTATTTATAGGGTAGTCATTATAATGTTACCTCATTAGCATAGCAGGTATTTATAGGGTAGTCATTATAATGTTACCTCAACAGCATAGCAGGTATTTATAGGGTAGTGTCATGATGTTACCTCATCAGCATAGCAGGTATTTATAGGGTAGTGTCATGATGTTACCTCATCAACACAGCAGGTATTTATAGGATAGTCATTATAATAATGTTACCTCATCAGCATAGCAGGTATTTATAGGGTAGTGACATGATGTTACCTCATTAGCATAGCAGGTATTTATAGGGTAGTCATTATAATGTTACCTCATCAGCATAGCAGGTATTTATAGGGTAGTCATTATAATGTTACCTCATCAGCATAGCAGGTATTTATAGGGTAGTCATTATAATGTTACCACATCAACACAGCAGGTATTTATAGGGTAGTCATTATAATGTTACCTCATCAGCATAGCAGGTATTTATAGCGTAGTCATTATAATGTTACCTCATCAGCATAGCAGGTATTTATAGGGTAGTCATTATAATGTTACCTCATTAGCATAGCAGGTATTTATAGGGTAGTGTCATGATGTTATCTCATCAGCATAGCAGGTATTTATAGGGTAGTCATTATAATGTTACCTCATCAGCATAGCAGGTATTTATAGGGTAGTCATTATAATGTTACCTCATCAGCATAGCAGGTATTTATAGGGTAGTGTCATGATGTTACCTCATCAGCATAGCAGGTATTTATAGGGTAGTGTCATGATGTTACCTCATCAGCATAGCAGGTATTTATAGGGTAGTCATTATAATGTTACCTCATCAACACAGCAGGTATTTATAGGGTAGTCATTATAATGTTACCTCATCAGCATAGCAGTTATTTATAGGGTAGTCATTATAATGTTACCTCATCAGCATAGCAGGTATTTATAGGGTAGTCATTATAATGTTACCTCATCAGCATAGCAGTTATTTATAGGGTAGTGTCATGATGTTACCTCATCAGCATAGCAGGTATTTATAGGGTAGTCATTATAATGTTACCTCATCAGCATAGCAGGTATTTATAGGGTAGTGTCATGATGTTACCTCATCAGCATAGCAGGTATTTATAGGGTAGTGTCATGATGTTACCTCATCAGCATAGCAGGTATTTATAGGGTAGTCATTATAATGTTACCTCATCAGCATAGCAGGTATTTATAGGGTAGTCATTATAATGTTACCTCATCAGCATAGCAGGTATTTATAGGGTAGTCATTATAATGTTACCTCATCAGCATAGCAGGTATTTATAGGGTAGTCATTATAATGTTACCTCATTAGCATAGCAGGTATTTATAGGGTAGTCATTATAATGTTACCTCATCAGCATAGCAGTTATTTATAGGGTAGTGTCATGATGTTACCTCATCAGCATAGCAGGTATTTATAGGGTAGTCATTATAATGTTACCTCATCAGCATAGCAGGTATTTATAGGGTAGTCATTATAATGTTACCTCATCAGCATAGCAGTTATTTATAGGGTAGTGTCATGATGTTACCTCATCAGCATAGCAGGTATTTATAGGGTAGTCATTATAATGTTACCTCATCAGCATAGCAGGTATTTATAGGGTAGTGTCATGATGTTACCTCATCAGCATAGCAGGTATTTATAGGGTAGTCATTATAATGTTACCTCATCAGCATAGCAGGTATTTATAGGGTAGTGTCATGATGTTACCTCATCAGCATAGCAGGTATTTATAGGGTAGTCATTATAATGTTACCTCATCAACACAGCAGGTATTTATAGGGTAGTCATTATAATGTTACCTCATCAGCATAGCAGTTATTTATAGGGTAGTGTCATGATGTTACCTCATCAGCATAGCAGGTATTTATAGGGTAGTCATTATAATGTTACCTCATCAACACAGCAGGTATTTATAGGGTAGTCATTATAATGTTACCTCATCAACACAGCAGGTATTTATAGGGTAGTCATTATAATGTTACCTCATCAGCATAGCAGTTATTTATAGGGTAGTGTCATGATGTTACCTCATCAGCATAGCAGGTATTTATAGGGTAGTCATTATAATGTTACCTCATCAACACAGCAGGTATTTATAGGGTAGTCATTATAATGTTACCTCATCAGCATAGCAGGTATTTATAGGGTAGTCATTATAATGTTACCTCATCAACACAGCAGGTATTTATAGGGTAGTCATTATAATGTTACCTCATCAGCATAGCAGGTATTTATAGGGTAGTCATTATAATGTTACCTCATCAGCATAGCAGGTATTTATAGGGTAGTCATTATAATGTTACCTCATCAGCATAGCAGGTATTTATAGGGTAGTCATTATAATGTTACCTCATCAGCATAGCAGGTATTTATAGGGTAGTCATTATAATGTTACCTCATCAACACAGCAGGTATTTATAGGGTAGTCATTATAATGTTACCTCATCAGCATAGCAGGTATTTATAGGGTAGTCATTATAATGTTACCTCATCAGCATAGCAGGTATTTATAGGGTAGTCATTATAATGTTACCTCATCAGCATAGCAGGTATTTATAGGGTAGTCATTATAATGTTACCTCATCAGCATAGCAGGTATTTATAGGGTAGTCATTATAATGTTACCTCATCAGCATAGCAGGTATTTATAGGGTAGTGTCATGATGTTACCTCATCAGCATAGCAGGTATTTATAGGGTAGTCATTATAATGTTACCTCATCAACACAGCAGGTATTTATAGGGTAGTCATTATAATGTTACCTCATCAGCATAGCAGGTATTTATAGGGTAGTCATTATAATGTTACCTCATCAGCATAGCAGGTATTTATAGGGTAGTGTCATGATGTTACCTCATCAGCATAGCAGGTATTTATAGGGTAGTGTCATGATGTTACCTCATCAGCATAGCAGGTATTTATAGGGTAGTGTCATGATGTTACCTCATCAGCATAGCAGGTATTTATAGGGTAGTGTCATGATGTTACCTCATCAGCATAGCAGGTATTTATAGGGTAGTCATTATAATGTTACCTCATCAGCATAGCAGTTATTTATAGGGTAGTGTCATGATGTTACCTCATCAGCATAGCAGGTATTTATAGGGTAGTGTCATGATGTTACCTCATCAGCATAGCAGGTATTTATAGGGTAGTGTCATGATGTTACCTCATCAGCATAGCAGGTATTTATAGGGTAGTCATTATAATGTTACCTCATCAGCATAGCAGTTATTTATAGGGTAGTCATTATAATGTTACCTCATCAGCATAGCAGTTATTTATAGGGTAGTGTCATGATGTTACCTCATCAGCATAGCAGGTATTTATAGGGTAGTGTCATGATGTTACCTCATCAGCACAGCAGGTATTTATAGGGTAGTGTCAGCATAGCAGGTATTTATAGGGTAGTGTCAGCATAGCAGGTATTTATAGGGTAGTGTCATGATGTTACCTCATCAGCATAGCAGGTATTTATAGGGTAGTGTCATGATGTTACCTCATCAGCATAGCAGGTATTTATAGGGTAGTGTCATGATGTTACCTCATCAGCATAGCAGGTATTTATAGGGTAGTGTCATGATGTTACCTCATCAGCATAGCAGGTATTTATAGGGTAGTGTCATGATGTTACCTCATCAGCATAGCGTCACATCTCTCCTCCTCCTCTACCATTAGAAAGCGTGAGGAATGTAATTTACCTATTAACTTCAGCCAATGAGCATGGCAATTCCACCATGCTTGCTGAGTAACCTATGGGCTCACTTGTGCAATAAACACTTTAATTTCTTTCAAACAATGGGCATAAATCTGCGGGAGTAGAAACAATCTGATGACCGTTCACCTCCCCACCAGAAGGACCGTCATCGAGTAACCTCGTTCTCTCAGCGGGGGAGGGGGTACGATGATTATTATTCTTAAGCAGAATGTAATGCTTAGATCCCTGGGTAATGACCTCAAACCAAAGATTCCTGGGGAATGACCTCAAACCAAAGATCCCTGGGTAATGACCTCAAACCAAAGATTCCTGGGGAATGACCTCAAACCAAACATCCCTGGGTAATGACCTCAAACCAAACATCCCTGGGTAATGACCTCAAACCAAAGATTCCTGGGGAATGACCTCAAACCAAACATCCCTGGGTAATGACCTCAAACCAAAGATTCCTGGGGAATGACCTCAAACCAAACATCCCTGGGTAATGACCTCAAACCAAAGACTCCTGGGTAATGACCTCAAACCAAAGATCCCTGGGTAATGACCTCAAACCAAAGATTCCTGGGGAATGACCTCAAACCAAACATCCCTGGGTAATGACCTCAAACCAAAGATCCCTGGGTAATGACCTCAAACCAAACATCCCTGGGTAATGACCTCAAACCAAAGATTCCTGGGGAATGACCTCAAACCAAACATCCCTGGGTAATGACCTCAAACCAAAGATTCCTGGGGAATGACCTCAAACCAAACATCCCTGGGTAATGACCTCAAACCAAAGATTCCTGGGTAATGACCTCAAACCAAAGATCCCTGGGTAATGACCTCAAACCAAAGATTCCTGGGGAATGACCTCAAACCAAACATCCCTGGGTAATGACCTCAAACCAAAGATTCCTGGGGAATGACCTCAAACCAAACATCCCTGGGTAATGACCTCAAACCAAAGATTCCTGGGGAATGACCTCAAACCAAAGATTCCTGGGGAATGACCTCAAACCAAAGATTCCTGGGTAATGACCTCAAACCAAAGATCCCTGGGTAATGACCTCAAACCAAAGATTCCTGGGGAATGACCTCAAACCAAACATCCCTGGGTAATGACCTCAAACCAAAGATTCCTGGGGAATGACCTCAAACCAAAGATTCCTGGGGAATGACCTCAAACCAAAGATCCCTGGGTAATGACCTCAAACCAAACATCCCTGGGTAATGACCTCAAACCAAAGATTCCTGGGGAATGACCTCAAACCAAAGATTCCTGGGGAATGACCTCAAACCAAAGATCCCTGGGTAATGACCTCAAACCAAACATCCCTGGGTAATGACCTCAAACCAAAGATCCCTGGGTAATGACCTCAAACCAAAGATCCCTGGGTAATGACCTCAAACCAAACATCCCTGGGTAATGACCTCAAACCAAAGATCCCTGGGTAATGACCTCAAACCAAAGATTCCTGGGGAATGACCTCAAACCAAACATCCCTGGGTAATGACCTCAAACCAAAGATCCCTGGGTAATGACCTCAAACCAAAGATCCCTGGGTAATGACCTCAAACCAAACATCCCTGGGTAATGACCTCAAACCAAAGATCCCTGGGTAATGACCTCAAACCAAAGATCCCTGGGTAATGACCTCAAACCAAAGATCCCTGGGTAATGACCTCAAACCAAAGATTCCTGGGGAATGACCTCAAACCAAACATCCCTGGGTAATGACCTCAAACCAAAGATCCCTGGGTAATGACCTCAAACCAAAGATCCCTGGGTAATGACCTCAAACCAAAGATCCCTGGGTAATGACCTCAAACCAAAGATCCCTGGGTAATGACCTCAAACCAAAGATCCCTGGGTAATGACCTCAAACCAAAGATCCCTGGGGAATGACCTCAAACCAAAGATCCCTGGGGAATGACTGCAATCAATCATACACCAATCTTACAATACTCCCTGACTACAGGTAAGAAAGAAGTTGAACTTGCGCACCCAACGACACACACACACACACACACACACACACACACACACACACACACACACACACACACACACACTGGAATGGCTAGCTATTTAGCGGTCGTGGTTATGCTAATTCATGTGTTCTGAGGGTCCCTGTGTTCTGAGGGACCCTGTGTTCTTAGGGACCCTGTGTTCTGAGGAACCCTGTGTTCTGAGGGACCCTGTGTTCTGAGGGACCCTGTGTTCTGAGGGACCCTGTGTTCTGAGGGACCCTGTGTTCTGAGGGTCCCTGTGTTCTGAGGGACCCTGTGTTCTGAGGGACCCTGTGTTCTGAGGGACCCTGTGTTCTGAGGGACCCTGTGTTCTGAGGGACCCTGTGTTCTGAGGGACCCTGTGTTCTGAGGGACCCTGTGTTCTGAGGGTCCCTGTGTTCTGAGGGACCCTGTGTTCTGAGGGACCCTGTGTTCTGAGGGACCCTGTGTTCTGAGGGACCCTGTGTTCTGAGGGACCCTGTGTTCTGAGGGACCCTGTGTTCTGAGGGACCCTGTGTTCTGAGGGACCCTGTGTTCTGAGGGACCCTGTGTTCTGAGGGTCATCCAGTAAGGGACAGTGACAGGAATGGAAGATACACTGTTACACACACACACACACATACACACACACACACACACACACACACACACACACACACACACACACACACACACACAATCTATCCATCCATCCATCCACCCACACACCTACCCACCCACCCTATCTATCCATCCATCCACCCACCCACACACCTACCCTATCTATCCATCCATCCACCCACCCACCCTATCTATCCATCCATCCACCCACCACACACAGTCTGTCTTACCTGACGTTGGGCACATCGATGCTGGATGACACCACCTTGCGTTTCTGCTCCAGCAGGGAGACAGAGTGGGTGTGGTCCCTCTCTGGACCCTCAAGGGGGCGCCCTGTCCTCCTACCGTCTGCTCCCCGCTCCCCCTTCAACGCCTCTGGGCTCAGGGAGTTGGCCTCCCCCTTCTGGGCCTCCATGGTCTGGCTCTGCAGAGGAGCCCCGTTCCCCCGGCCGTTCCAGACGCTCTGCTGCAGAGGGATACAGGTATGACTGGGTTACTACAGAGACATGTACAGTAGGCCGACAGTAGACTGGGACTCTGGGAGGCTAAAAATGTAAGGTGATTTGTATTGTAAAGATCACCTGCCATTTTAACCACCCAGTCCCTGCTTTTCGTTGGATAGGCATATGTGCCATTTGGTACAGCCTTAACCACAATGCAGTGCACACACACTCATTCTAGCTAATACTCACGCTTCCAGACAGTTTGTAGTGTTGCTAGTGTTGAGCTGACAACAGGATGTACGTTAATGAGTCTTTCACTTTTAAAATGTGGGATTTATTTTTGTGCTTCCACAGACATCACCCGCGCATCCCGCAAAGGCGGAGGTGTTGCTAACATATACGCTAGCAAATGTAATTTTTTTTTTAAAGATGACTGCATTTTCGTCTTTTGAGCTTCTAGTCGTGAAATCTATGCAGCCTACTCAATCACTTTCATAGCCACTGTTTACAGGCCTCCTGTGTCGTATACAGCGTTCCTCACCGAGTTCCCTGACTTCCTATCAGACCTTGTAGTCATGGTAGATATAAAAACTATTGTGACTTTAATATTCACCTGGAAAAGTCCACAGACCCACTCCAAAAGGCTTTCGGAGCCTTCATCGACTCAGTGGGTTTGTCCAACATGTCTCATGGCCTCCTCACTGCCAGTCATACTCTGGACCTAGTTTTGTCGCGTGGAATAAATATTGTGGATTTTAATGTTTTTCCTCATAATCCTGGACTATCGGACCACCATTTTATTATGTTTGCAATCGCAACAAATAATCTGCTCTGACCCCAACCAAGGATCATCAAAAGCCGTGCTATAAATTCTCAGACAACACAAAGATTCCTAGATGCCCTTCCAGACTCCCTTCACCTACCCAAGGACGTCAGAGTACAAAAATCAGTTAACCACCTAACTGAGGAACTCAATTTAACATTGCGTAATACCCTAGATGTAGTCACACCACTAAAAACAAAAAAACATTTGTCCTAAGAAACTAGCTCCCTGGTATACAGAAAATACAGAGCCCTGAAGCAAGCTTCCAGAAAATTGGAACGGAATGGCGCTACACCAAACTGGAGGTCTTCAGACTAGCTTGGAAAGACAGTACCGTGCAGTATCGAAGAGCCCTCACTGCTGCTCAATCATCCTATTTTTCCAACTTAATTGAGGAGAATAAGAAAAAAACGTATTTTAGATTCTGTCGCAAAGCTAACTAAAAAGCATCATTCCCCAAGAGAGGACGGCTTTCACTTCGGCAGTGATAAATTCATTGACATCTTGAACGAAAAGACCATGACTCCTCCATAAACCTGCGTATTTCTCCAAAGCTCAGTAGTCGGGGCGGCAGCGTAGCCTAGTGGTTAGAGCGTTGGACTAGTAACTGGAAGGTTGTGAGTTCAAACCCCCGAGCTAACAAGGTCTGCCCCTGAACAGGCAGTTAACCCACTGTTCCCAGGCCGTCATTGAAAATAAGAATGTGTTCTTAACTGACTTGCCTGGTTAAATAAAAGGTATATAAAAATAACATTAATTTTTTTTTAAATCGGCGCCAAAAAAAAATACAGATTTTCGATTGTTATGAAAACTTGAAATCAGCCCTAATTAAATCGGCCATTCCGATTAATAGGTCGACCTCTAACTGAAAGAGCTGCTTCCTGTGCTCCTTTGTTGAACATAATACATGCCTCCCTATCCACCGGATGTGTACCAAACTCACTAAACGTGGCAGTGGCACTCTTGAAAAAGCCAAACCACAACCCAGAAAATATAAAAACTATTGGCCTATATCGAATCTCACATTCCTCTCAAAAGTTTTTGAAAAAGTTTTTTAAAAACCTTTTAATGGCGTCAGACCAAGGTTCTACAACTGTCCTCGTTCTCCTAGACCTTGTGTTGCTTTTGTTACCATCGATCACCATTCTTTTGGAGAGATTGGAAACCCAAATCGGTCTACACGGACAAGTTCAGATCTTATCTGTCGGAAAGATATCAGTTTATCTCTGTGGATGGTTTGTCCTCTGACAAATCAACTGTACGTTTCAGTGTTCCTCAACGTTCCATGTTTGGACCACTATTGTTTTCCCTATATATTTAACCTCTTGGTGATGTCATTTGGAAACATAATGTTAACTTTGACTGCTTCGTGGACAAGACACAGCTGTACATTTCGACGAAACATGGTGAGGCCCCAAAATTGCCATCCCTGGAAGTCTGTGTTTCAGACATAAGGAAGTGAATGGTGGCAAATGTTCTACTTTTAAACTCTGACAAAACAGAGATGCTAGTTCTAGGTCCCAAAAAACAAAGAGATCTTCTCTTGGATCTGAAAATGTTGATGGTTGTACAGTTGTCTGGGAAAAAAAACTGAAGGACCTCGGCGTTACTCTGGACCCTGATCTCTCTTTTGACGAACATATCAAGACTGTTTCAAGGACAGCTTTTTTCCATCTACGTAACATTGCAAAAATCAGAAACTTTCTGTCCAAAAATGATGCAGAAAAATGTATGCTTTTGTCACTTCTAGGTTAGACTACTGCAATGCTCAACTTTCCGGCTACCCGGATAAAGCGCAAAATAAACTTCAGTTAGTGATAAACACGGCTGCTAGAATCCTGACTAGAACCAAATAATGTGATCATATTACTCCAGTGCTAGCCTCTCTACACTGGCTTCCTGTTAAGGCCAGGGCTGATGTCAAGGTTTTACTGTTAACCTAAAAGCATTACACATGGGCTTGCTCCTACCCATCTCTCTGATTTGGTCCTGCCGTACATACCTACACGTAAGCTACGGTCACAAGACGCAGGCCTCCTAATTGTCCCTAGAATTTCTAAACAAACAGCTGGAGGCAGGGCTTTTTACTATAGAGCTCAATTTTTATGGAATGGTCTGCCTATCCATGTGAGAGACACAGACTCGGCCTCGACCTTTAAATCTTTATTGAAGACTCATCTCTCCAGTCCGTCCTATGATTGAGTGTAGTCTGGCCCAGGGGTGTGAAGGTGAACAGAAAGGCACTAGAGTGAAGAACCACCCTTGCTGTCTCTGCCTGGCCGGTTCCCCTCTCTCCACTGGGATTTTCTGCCCTTACCCTATTATGGGGGCTGAGTCACTGGCTTACCAGTGCTCTTTCATGCCGTCCCTAGGAGGGTTGCGTCACTTGAGTGGGTTGAATCTCTGACATGATCTTCCTGTCCGGGTTGGCACCCCCCTCGGGTTCATGCCATGGGGGAGATCTTCGTGGGCTATACTCGGCCTTGTCTCAGGATAGTAAGTTGATGTTCTGAAGATATCCCTCGAGTGGTGTGGGGGCTGTGCTTTGGAAAAGTGGGTGTGGTTATAATCTTTCTGGTTGGCCCTGTCCGGGGGTATCATTGAACAGGGCCAGTGTCTCCCGACTCCTCCTGTCTCAGCCTCCAGTATCTATGCTGCAATAGTTTATGTGTCGGGGGACTAGGATTGGTCTGTCATATCTGGAGTATTTATCCTGTCTTATCCGCTGTCCTGAGTGAATTTAAATATGCTCCCTCTAACTCTCTCTTCTCTCGGAGGACCTGAGCCCTAGGACCATGCTTCAGGACTACCTGGCCTGATGACTCCTTGCTGTCCCCAGTCCACCCCAGTCCACCTGCTGCTGCTCCAGTTTCTGTTCACCGGACGTGCTACCTTGTCCCGGACCTGCTGCTTTCGACTCTCTCTACTGCGCCTGTTGTCTCTAACTCTGAATGATCGGCCAGGAAAAGCCAACTGACATTTACTCCTGAGGTGCTGACCTGTTCCACCCTCTACAACCACTGTGATTATTATTATTTGACCATGCTGGTCATTTATGAACATTTGAACATCTTGGCCATGTACTGTTATAATCTCCACCCGGCACAGCCAGAAGAGGACTGGTTCCTCTCAGAGCCTGGTTCCTCTCCATGTTTCTTCCTAGGTTCCTGCCTTTCGAGGGAGTTTTCCCAAGCCACCGTGCTTCTACATCTGCATTGTTTGCTCTTTGGAGTTTTAGGCTGGATTTCTGTATAGCACTTTGTGACACCGCCTGATGTAAAAAGGGCTTTATAAATACATTTGATTGATTGATTGATTGACATAGGCCATAGTTGACTGACTGGCTAGTGCAGTGCTCTATTTGACTGACTGGATAGTGCAGTGCTCTAGTTGACTGACTGGCTAGTGCAGTGCTCCAGTTGACTGACTGGATAGTGCAGTGCTCTAGTTGACTGACTGGATAGTGCAGTGCTCTAGTTGACTGACTGGCTAGTGCAGTGCTCCAGTTGACTGACTGGATAGTGCAGTGCTCTAGTTGACTGACTGGCTAGTGCAGTGCTCCAGTTGACTGACTGGCTAGTGCAGTGCTCCAGTTGACTGACTGGCTAGTGCAGTGCTCTAGTTGACTGACTGGCTAGTGCAGTGCTCCAGTTGACTGACTGGCTAGTGCAGTGCTCTAGTTGACTGACTGGCTAGTGCAGTGCTCCAGTTGACTGACTGGCTAGTGCAGTGCTCCAGTTGACTGACTGGCTAGTGCAGTGCTCCAGTTGACTGACTGGCTAGTGCAGTGCTCTAGTTGACTGACTGGCTAGTGCAGTGCTCCAGTTGACTGACTGGCTAGTGCAGTGCTCTAGTTGATTGACTGGCTAGTGCAGTGCTCCAGTTGACTGACTGGCTAGTGCAGTGCTCTAGTTGACTGACTGGCTAGTGCAGTGCTCTAGTTGACTGACTGGCTAGTGCAGTGCTCCAGTTGACTGACTGGCTAGTGCAGTGCTCCAGTTGACTGACTGGCGAGTGCAGTGCTCCAGTTGACTGACTGGCTAGTGCAGTGCTCTAGTTGACTGACTGGCTAGTGCAGTGCTCTAGTTGACTGACTGGCTAGTGCAGTGCTCCAGTTGACTGACTGGCGAGTGCTCCAGTGGTGACGACAGGGCATTTGTTTTTGCATAAGAAAGCATCTCCCTTGACATTCTGGAAACAACTACCCGCAGTAACAATAATGTGAGGCAAAGCACAATGCAGCACTTCCACTTGCTACTAAACAGCTGGGCACAGCAATAGTGTGTATACACACAGTTGTCTTTATGCGGCTGTTAGTAAAGACATCAACCATCCGGATGTGCACGCTGAACACACACACACACACACACCATCCAAAGGGTTGAATGAGAAACCAGGAAGAGAGGCCAGGAAGAGAGGGTGAGGTCCACATGGCTAAGTGCATCAGCAGAGGGTTGAAGGAGAGGCCAGGAAGAGAGGACAAGAAGAGAGGCCAGGAAGAGAGGCCAAGAAGAGAGGCCAGGAAGAGAGGCCAAGAAGAGAGGCCAGGAAGAGAGGCCAAGAAGAGAGGCCAAGAAGAGAGGCCAAGAAGAGAGGCCAAGAAGAGAGGCCAGGATGAGAGGACAGAGGAGAGGCCAGGAGGAGAGGCCAAGAAGAGAGGCCAGGAGGAGAGGACAGAGGAGAGGCCAGGAGAGGACAGAAGGAGAAGGTGAGGCCCACATGGCTAAGTGCACCAGCAGAGGGTTGAAGGACAATACGCCCATACAGCCTTACAGTGGGATAGAGATCATTTCCAAAACACACTGGAACACGATTATCTCTCAACTGGAGAAAACTACAGGCAATACCCAGTCAATTGAAAGCACACACACATACACACACATACATATAAACGCACACACAACTTTGAACAGGTTTCAAATGTACTTAGATTAAGGAGGTCAAATATTAGGGGTGTGTCCCCTTTCAAGACGATTGGATACGTAAATAGATACGTGGGCTCCGATACGATACAGGAACGATTAGTTTTAGTTTGAAACGATTCGGTGCGATTCTGCTTGATTAGAGCGCGAATCGATGAGATTCATTTCAATGCGATACAATTTCATGTACTGGCATTTTCTGCATAAACACATTCATTTTCAATTTAAATTCAAATCTGCTGCAGCCCATGTGTGTGTGTGTGTGTGTGTGTGTGTGTGTGTGTGTGTGTGTGTGTGTGTGTGTGTGTGTGTGTGTGTGTGTGTGTGTGTGTGTGTGTGTGTGTGTGTGTGTGTGTGTGTGTGTGTGTGTGTGTGTGTGTGTGTGTGTGTGTGTGTGTGTGTGTGTGTATAAATAATGTCTGTCTATGGTGTGTATACTAATGTCGGCACCTGATCTGAGCCACAAGGGAGACTAGGCATCTACCACCCCTGTACCACTATCAAATTAGGGGGGCAATGTAACTTGTTTTCTTGTTGCCGCACTTTGGTTTTCAAAATCACCTGACCCACTAATGAACTTCTTTTTCTGCAGATTAATTGTTTGCACTAGTGATGTAGCAATATTTAGCATTTACAAATGAACTATGACATAACCAATGAATACATAGCAAAACTATGGATTTCACCCCCCCCCATCTCAAAATCGAATGGTTTTGACCGTTTGGAAGTTTAGTGGGATTCTTTTCTCCTCCTGCTTTGACCATGCGCCTCGCAAAGTGATTGCTGTCCTCGTTATGAAATTACCATTCATTGTTATGAAATTACCATTCATTGTTATGAAATTACCATTCAATGTTATGAAATTACCATTCATTGTTATGAAATTACCATTCATTGTTATGAAATTACCATTCAATGTTATGAAATTACCATTCATTGTTATGAAATTACCATTCATTGTTATGAAATTACCATTCATTGTTATGAAATTACCATTCATTGTTATGAAATTACCATTCATTGTTATGAAATTACCATTCATTGTTATGAAATTACCATTCAATGTTATGAAATTACCATTCATTGTTATGAAATTACCATTCATTGTTATGAAATTACCATTCAATGTTATGAAATTACCATTCAATGTTATGAAATTACCATTCATTGTTATGAAATTACCATTCATTGTTATGAAATTCTCGCAGCCTCGTGACAAAATGTGTAGAAAGAAGAAAATTATCTTTAAAACTGCAACATTGTCTCTTAGCCTCATACCAAAATGTGTAGACTAGCATTATAAAACTGCACATTGGAGATCGGTGCCCCAGGGCCCCAAATGTGGTAGTCCGGCTCTGTATATCTAAAATATATATATACACTGATTGTTTCAAGCAAAACTACAAAAACTATTGCTGATGGTGAACCTGAACGATGGAACTAAAATCCATCCGTTCAGCGGGTAGCCTATAGCCAGATCAGAGTTGTGTCTCCACTAGCTTAGCTTACTTTCATTCCAGTAAAACACCATTTTCAACAGCGCATCGATAACAATAAACTTAATGACTTGTAGACCAATGACTGTCAACACAGTTACATGCAGTTCAACACTGAAGAGAAGGATGTGTCAGTTGTCACAAAAGATGAGATGTATTTTCAGAAGGTAGATCTTTTCAGTGAATCTGTGATCTGTAATGTTTAAATCGATTCTCTGACAAAGCATGCTACATTTGGATGGGTTTGAGGTCCGGGGACTGATGCAGTCACATCTTAAACATTTGATTTGGCAAACGATGCGTAGGCCTATCAGTGAATCGTTATATATATATATATATATATAATTATAAAATATTATAAATGATAAAATATGGATTATTCTCTATAACAACCTGGCTGAGCAGACTTCAATGGGGTGAGAAAGCCTTTCCGAAAACAGGACTTGAGTCACACAACAAGATAAATGATCTGTACTAAGAGAAAGATGAGCAGTTACCCTGACCAGTTATTTGACTACAACCAAAACAACCTCTATTGCTTCCTTTCACAACCATATGAATGACATATTTCATGCATAGCAGGAAATTGCAGAACGAGACAAATCGACCATAAAGTGTGAGTTGAGTTGCATGTGTGGTAAGAGTTTAGTGTGGGGTTTATTGTGGCTTGCTGCTCTTAAATTCAGTCGATGAATAATGTAAGTTATTTAACAAGCACACACGCGCGCACACACACACACACACACACACACACACACACACACACACACACACACACACACACACACACACACACACACACACACACACACACACACACACACACACACACACACACACACACACACACACACACACACACACACACACAACCCTTTAGTAGGCCAAAGGTAAAGATGATTTTATGCATCATAAATTGTCAATAGCTCAGGAGTTATGGTAGGCTTCATCCTAATTTATTCAACTCATGTGCTGTATTGTTCACACAGAAATATTTTATCAAATGTATTCAGATTAAACTTTCATCAAATAGCCCATAGGCCTACAGTGCTATTTGAGGATTTAAATCTTGGAAACAGCTATATTTGTAGAATACAGTAGATGTACATGCATAAAGTTAGGGACAGGCTGTGTGTACATACATACAGTCAACAATGTACCTAATGGAGGGCTTTTCTCCAAGGTAAAGACAAAGAAAAATACTTGCTTACATTGCAAGACAGAGCATTCAATATTATTACAGTATAATAAACATGCTATGTTACTACAGCTGAACCACCGTAGCCTAAACACAACACGGATCTGGGGAAACGATCAGGACCACAGTAACTACGCAGTAATTGATTGGTTTAAAACACTCAATGTGTCTGGTGCTGTAGCCTAGTGAACCGTGTTGATCTCATTCCCCGAACCATCACATCACTGCGGCTTACGACACCCAAATGCAACAACAGTCAGACACTGATAAGTCCATCTCTATAGGCCACCAACACAAACACAGCAGTAAGTCAGGACACTGATAAGTCCATCTCTATAGGCCACCAACACAAACACAGCAGTAAGTCAGGACACTGATAAGTCCATCTCTATAGGCCACCAACACAAACACAGCAGTAAGTCAGGACACTGATAAGTCCATCTCTAAAGACCAACACAAACACAGCAGCCAGTCAGGACACTGATAAGTCCATCTCTATAGGCCACCAACACAAACACAGCAGTAAGTCAGGACACTGATAAGTCCATCTCTATAGGCCACCAACACAAACACAGCAGTAAGTCAGGACACTGATAAGTCCATCTCTATAGGCCACCAACACAAACACAGCAGTAAGTCAGGACACTGATAAGTCCATCTCTATAGACCACCAACACAAACACAGCAGTAAGTCAGGACACTGATAAGTCCATCTCTATAGGCCACCAACACAAACACAGCAGTAAGTCAGGACACTGATAAGTCCATCTCTATAGGCCACCAACACAAACACAGCAGTAAGTCAGGACACTGATAAGTCCATCTCTAAAGACCAACACAAACACAGCAGCCAGTCAGGACACTGATAAGTCCATCTCTAAAGACCAACACAAACACAGCAGCCAGTCAGGACACTGATAAGTCCATCTCTAAAGACCAACACAAACACAGCAGCCAGTCAGGACACTGATAAGTCCATCTCTAAAGACCAACACAGCCCTCCTCTGGCAGCCAGTCAGGACACTGATAAGTCCATCTCTAAAGACCAACACAGCCCTCCTCTGGCAGCCAGTCAGGACACTGATAAGTCCATCTCTAAAGACCAACACAGCCCTCCTCTGGCAGCCAGTCAGGACACTGATAAGTCCATCTCTAAAGACCAACACAGCCCTCCTCTGGCAGCCAGTCAGGACACTGATAAGTCCATCTCTAAAGACCAACACAGCCCTCCTCTGGCAGCCAGTCAGGACACTGATAAGTCCATCTCTAAAGACCAACACAGCCCTCCTCTGGCAGCCAGTCAGGACACTGATAAGTCCATCTCTATAGACCAACACAGCCCTCCTCTGGCAGCCAGTCAGGACACTGATAAGTCCATCTCTAAAGACCAACACAGCCCTCCTCTGGCAGCCAGTCAGGACACTGATAAGTCCATCTCTAAAGACCAACACAGCCCTCCTCTGGCAGCCAGTCAGGACACTGATAAGTCCATCTCTAAAGACCAACACAGCCCTCCTCTGGCAGCCAGTCAGGAAACTGATAAGTCCATCTCTAAAGACCAACACAGCCCTCCTCTGGCAGCCAGTCAGGACACTGATAAGTCCATCTCTATAGACCAACACAGCCCTCCTCTGGCAGCCAGTCAGGACACTGATAAGTCACAGCACTCCTCTGGCAGCCAGTCAGGACACTGATAAGTCCATCTCTATAGACCAACACAGCCCTCCTCTGGCAGCCAGTCAGGACACTGATAAGTCCATCTCTATAGACCAACACAGCCCTCCTCTGGCAGCCAGTCAGGACACTGATAAGTCCATCTCTATAGACCAACACAGCCCTCCTCTGGCAGCCAGTCAGGACACTGATAAGTCCATCTCTATAGACCAACACAGCCCTCCTCTGGCAGCGCTCTAAACAAAAAGGACTTGTGTTGATCCATATCTAAAAGGAAGGAGGGGGAGGCCTTGCCTTGGCTACACTGCCTGGTGAATGTTTTTGGCAGAGGAACACGCCGCATGTCAACCGAACCAGGCTCACTCTCTCTTGCATCTGATTAGCATCCATCATGAACTAATGTAAACTTGGCCCTGTGTGACATGCAGGCAAACGGTGGCAAACCGACCAATGAGGAGCAGACTGCTGGAGAACAAAGAGTCAGTGACTCCAGCCCGACAGCTTCAGTAAGGGACTGATATTAAATCAACAACGTCATACGTCTTTGTCTCCACCCGTAATGGCACTTGGTCGTCAACACCATACCTTCTAACTCACAACAAGTGGCATTCTCCCACCTCCCCTCCTCCCCCCATCCATCATTACCCTCCTCCTCCTCTCACAACAACAAGTGAACAATTACAATTCTCCCACCTCCCCTCCTCCCTCCATCCATCCTCTCCTCCATCCAGCCTTCCCCTCCCACCAACCCACCCGCTCCTCCTCCCTCCCACCCCCTCCTCCCTTCCACCCTCATCCATCCCTCCATCCCCTCCTCCCTCCCTCCATCCATCCATCCCCTCCTCCTTCTCTCACAACAACAAGTGAACAATTGGCATTCTCCCACCCCCTCCTCCATCCATCCCCTCCTCCCTCCATGCCCTCCTCCTTCCCTCACAACAAGTCAACAAGTGGCTATCCCCCCCTCCTCCCCAAAAGCATGGTGATTATTTGACATTCTGGGCATCTAGCCAGAGCTCCAGATTCTTCTCTGAGCCACGCTCTGTTACTATGGCTGCTACAGCAGCTGCTTTCTGGGCGACGTGATCATCTTCAGTTACACATCTCTCACACCTCCTTCCGCCCTCCTCGCCTCTGCCCCATGATTCTGTCCACATCTTGTCTATCAACATTATGGAGACTGACAGTGTTGTGTTCGAGACCAGACCAAGATCGGAGACCTGTTTGATTGAGTGTGTGGACAGGTGTCTTTTATACAGGTAATGAGTTCAAACAGGTGCAGTTAAAACAGGTAACGAGTGGAGAACAGCAGGGCTTCTTAAAGAAAAACTAACAGGTCTGTGAGAGCCGGAATTCTTACTGGTTGGTAGGTGATCAAATACTTGTGTCATGCAATAAAATGCAAATTAATTACTTAAAAATCATACAATGTGATTTTCTGGATTTTTGTTTTAGATTCCGTCTCTCACAGTTGAAGTGTACCAATGATACAAAATTACAGACCTCTACATGCTTTGTAAGTAGGAAAACCTGCAAAATCGGCAGTGTATCAAATACTTGTTCTCCCCACTGTGTATATATATATATATATATAAATAAGTTGATTAATCGGTATCATCTTTTTTTGGTCCTCCAATAATCAGTATCAGCTTTGAAAAATCATAATCGTTGCCTCTAATATGAATACAGGCACTACGACATCTTGCATTTCTGTCGTTCCATGAAGATATAATACTTGCATTTGTTGGTATCCATATGCCTGTTTCGTTCACTGTGCATTCCAGTGACTGAACATGCTTGGATCAATCCCCAAATACGTATTTATAGGCTACATTCACAATAACACAAGATACATGATCTAATAATCCTGCTTGTTATCCTCTTAAATATATCACACCTCTTAAATATATCACAATGCATCACAGTATATTATTTTAAAACGCAGTGTTATCCAACAGCCACATGCATTCCCCTCTCATAATAGGAGCTGTTTTCCTAGTAGTTGTTGGTTATAAGGAACCGCCAGGCAAGCAACCGCTTACCAGACCATAGTTGTTGTGAAAGCATTAAATCGTCAGGCTTGGAACTTTCTAATGCAGGCAATTAGGTTACTCTCATATCAAGAAAAAAAACACATTGATATTTAGGAAGACAACGTCCAACCCAGCGTGGCATAACATATGACATATGCTATTTTATTCTAAATTAGTTATCCTACAATTGAACAAAATTATTATTTCAATGCAATGACAGGTCAATGCTGATGAATTGCCATTGTGTACAATCTGGGACCGGTTAATTACATCAACGCTACGGAGCGTGTGTTGTTTACCTCGGCGACCCACTAAGATAGGCCATGTAAACACTGCGCTGGCCCTAACATAATCATTCAACGGGAACCCCTTTGTCCTCCTGTGTGTGATGCTAAATATGTTGACAGTCCATTGTTAACATTCAATCAGCACCATAACAGAAAGAAAATCACCTGGATTCTTCTGGTTGTGTTACTGTCTGCCCATCATTGAAATGGCTTGTTGCAGCGGCAGACAATGCGTGTAACACCTGTTTCACTGTAAAGTCTACACCTGTTGTAGTCCGCGCATGTGACCAATAAAATGGTATTTGATCAAATGTTCCCGTTCTATCTGTGCACGAGGCGATTAAACGCTGCACAACACCGCTGCACAACATTAACAGCCGGCTCCCCGGCCACACACACACACACAGTCACACACACACACACACACACACACACACACACACAGTCACACACACACACACACACACACACACACACACACACACACACACACACACACACACACACACACACACCTTCAAGCTCGATCTGAGCGGTCCTTTCGCCGTCGTTTGGTTGAAGCCCACCGCTATCTCGTCCTCTGAGAATTCTTTCAGGCTTCCGTCTTGCATTAACACCATGTAGACATTACGCCGGGGTCCGGTTGAAACGTCTCTGTTTTCCTGCTGCTTGACAGCCTGTACAAGTCCTGTCAACGGAGCCCCGTCCCCTGTCGGACTCGGCGTAAACACCCGGCTCCCCAGGATCGAACGCTTTACCAAACGCCTCGTATGCATAGCGGTAAATGTTTAACACCGAATTTGAAGTGGTAAATATCTATCGATGGACGTCGAATTAGCTCAAATTGATACTGTAAACACGGACATTAAAACACAACACCGAAGCGGATAGACTATACTCTGCTGCTACCACGGTTCAAAACGAATGATATTCGAAAGTACGAATATGTGTAGGAAAAGCAACAAGCACCGATTAAGGAATGCATGAAAGCGAGTCATTCCCCGCCAAATAACCTCTTCAACCGACCGGCTTTCGATTTTTCTTCGTTCGATCTGTTTGTTTTCCTGACTGTCCCCGCTAAACTCACGAGAAAGCACAAAAAGACGGAACAGCCAAACATTCTCGGACCGACAATGACATTTGTACAGCAATCTTTAAACCCAACAAAATGGCTTTGCCAATATACAAACAAAGCGATAAATGTTGGTCTACCCGAAATATAATTCAAATTTCACACATATTTTACACCGGTTTGCCATTTGACAGGATGAAATTTGCTGAAATAGCCGCGTAAAGTGACTCCGGATCCAGATTTGAGAAAATCCAGTTCGTAGCCGAATGCCAGGAGCCAGCGTCTGTACCGGCGGAATGCTGCCTATAAACATGTGCGGTCCAGCGGCCGAGTCCAGCTCCCATTGGTCCGCAGAGCACACGCCTCCATTGGGCTACGCTCCCTTTTCTGTGTCAGTTTCGCTCCAACAGAAGGTAAATGAATCCGGAAAGGATGCTCCATTCAAAACAATGACGCAAGGATGGAGAGAAGCGGAGAAAAGGTGGAGGGAGGGGTTCGATGAGAGTAGAAAAAGAGGGAGAATGTAGCGAAAAGAAAAACTTAAACCAGCCAGGCTCGGTATGGATTGTTGAGAAGCCAGTGTTACGATGTCTCTAAAAGCAAATCTAAGCCCTGTATTATTCTGTACACCTGGCTTAGCCTGCATAAAGTGTTATTTTAGGAGCTATGAAAGCCATTATGTAAAAGCATTGCTCCTGGATCTATAAGGCATCACGTAATCAACCAAATCAATCAAATGTATTTCTGAAGCCCTTTTTTACATCAGATGATGTCACAAGGTGCTTCTTTTTCTCACCTTTATTTAACCAGGTAGACCAGTTGAGAACACCTTTATTTAACCAGGTAGACCAGTTGAGAACAGCTTTATTTAACCAGGTAGACCAGTTGAGAACACCTTTATTTAACCAGGTAGACCAGTTGAGAACAGCTTTATTTAACCAGGTAGACCAGTTGAGAACACCTTTATTTAACCAGGTAGACCAGTTGAGAACACCTTTATTTAACCAGGTAGACCAGTTGAGAACACCTTTATTTAACCAGGTAGACCAGTTGAGAACACCTTTATTTAACCAGGTAGACCAGTTGAGAACAGCTTTATTTAACCAGGTAGACCAGTTGAGATCACCTTTATTTAACCAGGTAGACCAGTTTTTCTCACCTTTATTTAACCAGGTAGACCAGTTGAGAACGCCTTTATTTAACCAGGTAGACCAGTTGAGAACGCCTTTATTTAACCAGGTAGACCAGTTGAGAACACCTTTATTTAACCAGGTAGACCAGTTGAGAACAGCTTTATTTAACCAGGTAGACCAGTTGAGATCACCTTTATTTAACCAGGTAGACCAGTTGAGAACACCTTTATTTAACCAGGTAGACCTTTCATTTAACCAGGTAGACCAGTTGAGAACACCTTTATTTAACCAGGTAGACCAGTTGAGAACACCTTTATTTAACCAGGTAGACCAGTTGAGAACACCTTTATTTAACCAGGTAGACCAGTTGAGAACACCTTTATTTAACCAGGTAGACCAGTTGAGAACACCTTTATTTAACCAGGTAGACCAGTTGAGAACACCTTTATTTAACCAGGTAGACCAGTTGAGAACACCTTTATTTAACCAGGTAGACCAGTTGAGAACACCTTTATTTAACCAGGTAGACCAGTTGAGAACACCTTTATTTAACCAGGTAGACCAGTTGAGAACACCTTTATTTAACCAGGTAGACCAGTTGAGAACGCCTTTATTTAACCAGGTAGACCAGTTGAGAACACCTTTATTTAACCAGGTAGACCAGTTGAGAACACCTTTATTTAACCAGGTAGACCAGTTGAGAACGCCTTTATTTAACCAGGTAGACCAGTTGAGAACACCTTTATTTAACCAGGTTTGAGAACACCTTTATTTAACCAGGTAGACCAGTTGAGAACGCCTTTATTTAACCAGGTAGACCAGTTGAGAACAACTTTATTTAACCAGGTAGACCAGTTGAGAACACCTTTATTTAACCAGGTAGACCAGTTGAGATCACCTTTATTTAACCAGGTAGACCAGTTGAGAACGCCTTTATTTAACCAGGTAGACCAGTTGAGAACACCTTTATTTAACCAGGTAGACCAGTTGAGAACGCCTTTATTTAACCAGGTAGACCAGTTGAGAACACCTTTATTTAACCAGGTAGACCAGTTGAGAACACCTTTATTTAACCAGGTAGACCAGTTGAGAACACCTTTATTTAACCAGGTAGACCAGTTGAGAACGCCTTTATTTAACCAGGTAGACCAGTTGAGAACAACTTTATTTAACCAGGTAGACCAGTTGAGATCACCTTTATTTAACCAGGTAGACCAGTTGAGAACACCTTTATTTAACCAGGTAGACCAGTTGAGATCACCTTTATTTAACCAGGTAGACCAGTTGAGAACGCCTTTATTTAACCAGGTAGACCAGTTGAGAACAGCTTTATTTAACCAGGTTTAGATTTAAACCAGGTAGACCAGTTGAGAACACCTTTATTTAACCAGGTAGACCAGTTGAGAACGCCTTTATTTAACCAGGTAGACCAGTTGAGAACAGCTTTATTTAACCAGGTAGACCAGTTGAGAACACCTTTATTTAACCAGGTAGACCAGTTGAGAACACCTTTATTTAACCAGGTAGACCAGTTGAGAACACCTTTATTTAACCAGGTAGACCAGTTGAGAACACCTTTATTTAACCAGGTAGACCAGTTGAGAACACCTTTATTTAACCAGGTAGACCAGTTGAGAACACCTTTATTTAACCAGGTAGACCAGTTGAGAACACCTTTATTTAACCAGGTAGACCAGTTGAGAACACCTTTATTTAACCAGGTAGACCAGTTGAGAACGCCTTTATTTAACCAGGTAGACCAGTTGAGAACAAGTTCTCATTTACAACTGCGACCTGGCCAAGATAAAGCAAAGCAGTGTGACACAAACAACAACACAGAGTTACACATGCAATAAACAAACATACAGTCAATAACACAATAGAAAAGTCTGTATACAGTGTGTGCAAATTACATTTCTATACAGAAACCCAGCCTAAAACCCCAAACAGCAAGCAATGCAGATGTAGAGGCACATCTGTTGTTTTCGGCGCATGTTGTATTCGGTGCACGTGACAAATACACTTTGATTTGATTTGACTGTGGCTAGGGAAAACTCCCCTAGAGAGGAACCAGGCTATGAGGGGTGGCCAGTCCTCTTCTGGCTGTGCCTGGTGGAGATTATAACAGAACATGGCCAAGATGTTCAAATGTTTATAGATGACCAGCATGGTCAAACAATAATAAAGTAATTCATTTGATGATGACTATCAGAGAAATGGGTCAGAAATCTCTCCATCGCCATAGTCACACAAAATCAAGCCTATCCAACTGAGCTACAACACTAACTGGTTGCACTTTATAAGGCACTGTTTCAACTGGGTAGGCTAAGAAGCCAACTAAACAGAATACCTGATATATGTGGACATCCCTTCAAATTAGTGGATTTGGCTATTTCAGCCATGCCAGGTACTGACACAGCACACAGCCATGCAATCTCCTTAGTGAACATTGGCAGTAGAATGGCCTTACCGAAGAGATCAGTGACTTGCAATGTGGCACCATCATAGGATGCCACCGTTCCAACTATTTCTGCCCTGCTAGAGCAGGTCAACTGTAAGTGCTGTTATTGTGAAATGGAAACGTCTAGTAGCATCAACGGCTCAGGCGCAAAGTGGTAGGCCATACAGACTCACAGAACAGGACCGTAGAGTGCTGAAGCATGTAACGCGTAAAAATCACCTAACCTCGGTTGCAACACTCACTACCCAGTTCCAAACTAGGAGAAATATCAGCACAAGAACTGTTCGTCGGGAGCTTCATGAAATGGGTTTCCATTGCCAAGCAGCCGTACACAAGCCTAAGATCCCCATGCGCAATGCAAAGCGTGGTGTTAAGCTCGCCACCATTGGACTCTGGAGCAGTGGAAATGCGTTCTCTGGAGTGATGAATCACGGGTCGCCATCTGGCAGTCTAACAAACGAAACTGGGTTTGGCGGTTTCCAAGAGAACACTATCTGCCCGAATGCATAGTGCCAACTGTAAAGTTTGGTGGATGAGGAATAATGGTCTGTTTTTTATGGTTCGGGCCCCTTAGTTCCAGTGACGATTCTGTGCTTCCATCTTTGTGGCAACAGCAATGTTCCAACATCTAGTGGAAAGCCTTCCCAGAAGAGTGGAGGCTGTTATCGCAGCAAAGGGGGGCACGTCCATATTAATGCCCATGATTTTGGAATGAGATGATCAGGTGTCCGCATACTGTTGGTCATGTAGTGAAGTACAAGTGGGGTCTAGTGGTGCTTTGGATATTTCCCTCTCAATTCCTCAGAATATGTAGGCCTGCTGTGAAATCAAAGTGCTACCTAGTGTAATACTGCTCCCTCTTTTGGTCAGAGTAGGCCTAACACCCTTTCCACCCAGATAAAAACCCAGATAAAACTATTTTGCTTTGTAATAATGCTGCATCTGAGCCTGTTTTACAGCTAACATGACGAACCAGACTTACAAACAATAAATGCAATACTGTTGCAAATAGCCAGTCAATGTAGCAGCTTAAATGTGTAAAAACACCATTCTCTTCTGCATGCTTTCTTCACAAAAAAAAAAAAAACACGTACTTGTGATATATGTTTTAATATTTTCCATTTATGGTCATAAAATATTTACATGCATACACAGGAAGCCAGACGGAATCTTATGACAGATGTGCTCATAACTGCCAAAGAAAGCATTGCTCTGGATGTATCCCAAATGACAGCCGATTCCCCATGCCTGTATAATGCACTATTTTTGACCAGAGCCCGAAGTAGCGCACCACATAGACAATAGGGTGCCATTTGGGAGACAGTCACCACAATGAAAGATGATGGTAAGGAATTCTCTGCTGCTTGTTGAGAATGCATTGTCTCATTATGAGAGTGGGCTGAATGAGAGGGTGCTATCCCTCATTATTACAGTGGGCTGAATGAGAAGGTGCTATGCCTCATTATTACAGTGGGCTGAATGAGAAGGTGCTATGCCTCATTATTAGAGTGGGCAGATTGAGAAGGTGCTATGCCTCATTATTAGAGTGGGCTGAATGAGAGAGTGCCATGCCTCATTATTACAGTGGGCTGAATGAGAGGTTGCTATGCCTCATTATTACAGTGGGCTGAATGAGAGGGTGCCATGCCTCATTATTACAGTGGGCTGAATGAGAAGGTGCTATGCCTCATTATTACAGTGGGCTGAATGAGAGGGTGCCATGCTTCATTATTACAGTGGGCTGAATGAGAGGTTGCTATGCCTCATTATTACAGTGGGCTGAATGAGAGGGTGCCATGCCTCATTATTACAGTGGGCTGAATGAGAGGGTGCTATGCCTCATTATTACAGTGGGCTGAATGAGAGGGTGCCATGCCTCATTATTACAGTGGGCTGAATGAGAGGTTGCTATGCCTCATTATTACAGTGGGCTGAATGAGAGGGTGCCATGCCTCATTATTAGAGTGGGCTGAATGAGATTGTGCTATGCCTCATTATTACAGTGGGCTGAATGAGAGGGTGCCATGCCTCATTATTAGAGTGGGCTGAATGAGAGGGTGCCATGCCTCATTATTACAGTGGGCTGAATGAGAAGGTGCTATGCCTCATTATTAGAGTGGGCAGATTGAGAAGGTGCTATGCCTCATTATTAGAGTGGGCTGAATGAGAGGTTGCTATGCCTCATTATTCGAGTGGGCTGAATGAGAGGGTGCCATGCCTCATTATTAGAGTGGGCTGAATGAGAGGGTGCCATGCCTCATTATTAGAGTGGGCTGAATGAGAGGTTGCTATGCCTCATTATTACAGTGGGCTGAATGAGAAGGTTGCTATGTCTCATTATTAGAGTGGGCTGAATGAGAGGTTGCTATGTCTCATTATTAGAGTGGGCTGAATGAGAAGGTTGCTATGTCTCATTATTAGAGTGGGCTGAATGAGAGGTTGCTATGCCTCATTATTACAGTGGGCTGAATGAGAAGGTGCTATGCCTCATTATTAGAGTGGGCTGAATGAGAGGTTGCTATGTCTCATTATTAGAGTGGGCTGAATGAGAAGGTGCTATGCCTCATTATTAGAGTGGGCTGAATGAGAAGGTTGCTATGTCTCATTATTAGAGTGGGCTGAATGAGAAGGTTGCTATGTCTCATTATTAGAGTGGGCTGAATGAGAGGTTGCTATGTCTCATTATTAGAGTGGGCTGAATGAGAAGGTGCTATGCCTCATTATTAGAGTGGGCTGAATGAGAAGGTTGCTATGTCTCATTATTAGAGTGGGCTGAATGAGAAGGTGCTATGCCTCATTATTAGAGTGGGCTGAATGAGAAGGTGCTATGCCTCATTATTAGAGTGGGCTGAATGAGAAGGTTGCTATGTCTCATTATTAGAGTGGGCTGAATGAGAAGGTGCTATGCCTCATTATTAGAGTGGGCTGAATGAGAGGTTGCTATGTCTCATTATTAGAGTGGGCTGAATGAGAAGGTGCTATGCCTCATTATTAGAGTGGGCTGAATGAGAAGGTGCTATGTCTCATTATTAGAGTGGGCTGAATGAGAAGGTTGCTATGTCTCATTATTAGAGTGGGCTGAATGAGAAGGTTGCTATGTCTCATTATTAGAGTGGGCTGAATGAGAGGTTGCTATGTCTCATTATTAGAGTGGGCTCGATACTACCCCCACCTCCCCCTAACCCACTCACCCATCAGAGCGTGTGTGTGTGTGTGTGTTTGGTACCGCTGGTTTTGAGATTCTGCACTAACGCTCCTCTCTGACAGACCTTTTGTTATGGCATTTCTAGCGACACTATTATGTTTTAATGCTGGCATTCCCCTGCTACATGACTTAATCTGGAATCTGGACGGAAGACCATGTATCATGTTATTTCATTCAAGTTAATCACAAAGACAATTAAATGTGTGTAAATGTAGTGTGTTGGGAAGGCACCTGCTTTTCTCTCTTACTGAAATGTATATCATCTTTAATGCACATTTATCAATTGTGGCTAATTTAAAGGGGTCAGTCCTTTCTCTTCTTATTGAATATCATTCATGAATCTAATATCAGTAAACCTGGGTGCTGGATTTGTCGTCAACAAGCTTATACAAACTCAAACATGTTTAATGAAATATGCACTCACTCACTCTGCGTACAACAATAATGTCCAATATTGAGATAACAGAGAAATGGGATGGAAAATAGGCTAATATCAGTGTTTTCCTGTCGAACGTAGATATCATCAATGCAATAGCTAGTTATTCACAGTCAGAATTTACTCGCTTAGTCTGAAAATAAACACCACACAACAATATTCAGTCAGACATTAATTCATTTTCTGTTCTTAAAAAAAAAAAGTAGCAGCTTCAACCTTCATGTTTTAAAAAGCTTTAAAACACCACAATGTACCATATTAATAAGATGAAAGTACAAAATAACCAATGCGTCGGTGTCCTGGTTAATTAAACAGAACACAGAACCCAAAACATGTGTGAGCCACCATTCAATCACAAACCGTATCTTATCAACAATAGTTGGGTCACAGTCCGAGTGAGGGGCACACTTGTCCTATTGAATACCCTTCAAATGACACCGTGGACTTACTGCACTGTCGGTGGTTTCATAGCCACTATAAACCAGTCCACATCACAGTCATACATACCACAAAATATACTTTACCATTCGCAAATTCATACAATAACTGTGTAATAAATGGATAAAATAGTTCTCTAACTATATACAGGCCTCGGTTGGCATGTCGTCACATGATGCTGTAATAGTGCTAGTTAAAATATTCAAATTGTGCCCATGAAGGGGTAAATATACTGAGTGAACAAAACATTAGGAACACCTGCTCTTTCCATGACAGACTGACCAGGTGAAAGCTATGATCCCCTATTGTATCCACTTCAATCAGTGTAGATGAAGGGGAGGAGACAGGTTAAAGAAGGATTTTTAAGCCTTGAGACAATTGAGACATGGATTGTGTACAGAACGTGTGCTATTATGAGAGCGAATGGGCAAGACAAAAAATGTAAGTGCCTTTGAACAGGATATGGTAGTAGATGCCTTTGAACAGGATATGGTAGTAGGTGACTTTGAACAGGATATGGTAGTAGGTGCCTTTGAACAGGATATGGTAGTAGGTGCCTTTGAACAGGATATGGTAGTAGGTGCCTTTGAACAGGATATGGTAGTAGGTGCCTTTGAACAGGATATGGTAGTAGGTGCCTTTGAACAGGATATGGTAGTAGGTGCCTTTGAACAGGATATGGTAGTAGGTGCCTTTGAACAGGATATGGTAGTAGGTGCCTTTGAACAGGATATGGTAGTAGGTGCCTTTGAACAGGATATGGTAGTAGGTGCCTTTGAACGGGGTGTGGTAGTAGGTGCCTTTGAACAGGATATGGTAGTAGGGGCCTTTGAACAGGATATGGTAGTAGGTGCCTTTGAACAGGATATGGTAGTAGGTGCCTTTGAACAGGATATGGTAGTAGGGGCCTTTGAACAGGATATGGTAGTAGGTGCCTTTGAACGGGGTGTGGTAGTAGGTGCCTTTGAACAGGATATGGTAGTAGGGGCCTTTGAACAGGATATGGTAGTAGGGGCCTTTGAACAGGATATGGTAGTAGGTGCCTTTGAACGGGGTTTGGTAGTAGGTGCCTTTGAACAGGATATGGTAGTAGGTGCCTTTGAACAGGATATGGTAGTAGGTGCCTTTGAACAGGATATGGTAGTAGGTGCCTTTGAACAGGATATGGTAGTAGGTGCCTTTGAACGGGGTATGGTAGTAGGTGCCGGGTGCACCTGTTTGTGTCAAGAACTGCAACGCTGCTGGGTTTTTCACGCTCAACAGTTTCCTGTGTGTATCAAGAATGGTCCACCACCCACCTTGTAGAGTCCATGCCCCGACGAATTGAGGCTGTTCTGGGGGCAAAAAGGGGTTTAACTCAATATTAGGAAGTTGTTCCTAATGTTTTGTCCACTCAGTGTATTTAGGATGAAGCTGCTATAAGCTCTGTACACAAGCTGTACCATAACGTTTTTTGACACTTTGTGCTTTAGAATAATTTTCTGAAATATTAAAACAGACCGTACATTAGGGTAAGCAGAAACATAAACACTCCATTCAAACACATAATATACACCTTCATCAAATCAGATGCATTAACACACACAGTTTTGCTGTTGCATATTGTCACATTGAGAGAATACAAGTATTTTAAATACATTTTGAATCCTGTGAAGAAATATACAAAAGAAAAACAACTGAGTTGAACAAATTCTCACAAGATGTTAAGAAGAAATCACAACATTGATAGATATGGTCTCACCATTGTTTGTCTTGTTTTTGAACAAATAAGTCCTTTTTTAAAAGTCATAATCATTTATGAGTACCTTGACTACTACTTTATTACCACGGCAACCTACTTCTTCTCTTTATCCCGTGTACAGAACAAAAGCTCTTAAAGTTTCCCTCATAAACAAACACCCTTCCTGATATCCTTTAAATCACACAATCATCTTGAAATAAATAGGAATTTGATCAAACGGTTGACATGTGAAATGTTTTTAAAATGCTTTAGAAACTAAAACAAACCGTTCTATTTTGAGTTTAGATGTCTAAACTTGCTGCTACTTATTGTTTCAATAGTATGTAAGTACACATATCTCACATTTCTCATATATCTCTCATATCTACCATATCTCTCATATCTCTCAGATCTGTCATATCTCTCAGATCTCTCATATCTATCATATCTCTCAGATCTCTCATATCTCTCAGATCTCTCATATCTCTCATCTCTCAGATCTCTCATATCTCTCATATCTCTCATCTCTCATATCTCTCATATCTCTCAGATCTCTCATATCTCTCATATCTCTCATATCTCTCATATCTCTCATATCTCTCATATCTCTCATATCTCTCAGATCTGTCATATCTCTCATATCTCTCATATCTCTCATATCTCTCATATCTCTCATATCTCTCATATCTCTCAGATCTCTCATATCTCTCATATCTCTCAGATCTCTCATATCTCTCAGATCTGTCATATCTATCATATCTCTCAGATCTCTCATATCTATCATATCTGTCATATCTCTCAGATCTGTCATATCTCTCATATCTCTCATATCTCTCATATCTCTCATCTCTCATATCTCTCATATCTCTCAGATCTCTCATATCTCTCATATCTGTCATCTCTCATATCTCTCATATCTATCATATCTATCATATCTCTCATATCTCTCATATCTGTCATATCTCTCATATCTCTCATATCTGTCATATCTCTCATATCTCTCATATCTGTCATATCTATCATCTCTCATATCTCTCATATCTATCATATCTGTCATATCTCTCATATCTGTCATCTCTCATATCTCTCATATCTATCATATCTATCATATCTCTCATATCTGTCATATCTGTCATATCTCTCTCATATCTATCATCTCTCATATCTCTCATATCTATCATATCTCTCATATCTCTCATATCTTTCATATCTCTCATATCTGCCATATCTCTCATATCTATCATATCTCTCATATCTCTCATATCTCTCATATCTCTCATATCTCTCATATCTCTCATATCTCTCATATCTCTCAGATCTCTCATGAAGTTCTGAATGAAACGGGGCACATAGGAAGGAAGAACGGATGATGTAAAAAGTGCCACTACATTGTGGGGAAACCTTTAAACTCATACCTTTATAGAACGACATTATGGCACAAAGACTAAGTGGTTTTCAATCAAAAGGCACTGACAAAATGGAACTGGCCAGTCAGCTTGTCACCAGCCTCATAACATTGACTCAATACGTAATGACTGGTTATAAATGCCTAGGAATGGATCACTCTGTAGTCTGATAAAGGGTTTATGATGGTGATGGATAATCACATTGACAGCAGTTGATGATAACAAAGAGGGCGGAGGCCAACAACTTGACAATGGACGGTGGTTTCATAGTTCAGTCATTTAAGGGCACCATGAATGGACGAGGGCTAGTTAAGATTATAGTTCAATCAGATAACCTCGGGCGGGGGGCACACCCAAACTGCACTGAGGGGGCAGTGAGCGGAAACCCTGAATTGGTGATAGATGGTAGGGTTGAAGGTTGTAGTTCAGAACCATGTGGTGGTGTCCCTCACATCAGGGCTGCTGGTTGTGGGTGAGGCTAGGAGTTAGGCTAATGGCTGTGGTTGAGGGTGAGGGTGAGACTAGGAGTTAGGCTAATGGCTGTGGTTGAGGGTGAGGGTGAGACTAGGAGTTAGGCTAATGGCTGGGATTGAGATTGAGACTAGGAGTTAGACTAATGGCTGGGGTTGAGGGTGAGGCTAGGAGTGAGGTTAATGGTTTAGGTTGAGGGTGAGGGTGAGGGTGAGGTTAGGAGTTAGGCTAATGGCTGGGGTTGAGGGTGAGGATAGGAGTGAGGTTCATGGCTGGGGTTGAGTGTGAGACTAGGAGTGAGGCTAATGGCTGGAGTTGAGGGTGAGACTAGGAGTTAGGCTAATGGCTGGGGTTGAGGGTGAGACTAGGAGTTAGGCTAATGGCTGGGGTTGAGGGTGAGACTAGGAGTTAGGCTAATGGCTGGGGTTGAGGGTGAGACTAGGAGTTAGGCTAATGGCTGGGGTTGAGGCTAGGAGTTAGGCTGGTGTTGAGGGTGAGGCTAGGAGTGAGGTTAATGGCTGGGGTGGAGGGTGAGGCTAGGAGTGAGATTAATGGCTGGGGTTGAGGGTGAGGCTAGGAGTGAGATAATGGCTGGGGTTGAGGGTGAGGCTAGGAGTGAGGTTAATGGCTGGGGTTGAGGGTGAGGCTAGGCTTTAGGGTCCATAGAGATTAATGGCTGGGGTTGAAGGGCAGTCTTAGGGATGAGATAATGGCTGGGGTTGAGGGTGAGGCTAGGAGTGAGATAATGGCTGGGATTGAGGGTGAGGCTAGAAGTGAGGTTAATGGCTGGGGTTGAGGGTGAGGCTAGGAGTGAGATTAATGGCTAGGGTTGAGGGTGAGGCTAGGAGTGAGGTTAATGGCTGGGGTGGAGGGTGAGGCCCCAGAGACTCAGGCTTTAGGGTCCATAGGCAGTCAGAGACGGGAGCTCTCCCTGTTCAACCCCAGGGCCAGCTCACCTACACTCTCATAGTCTGGCTCCTGAACCTGGTTCCCCAGCCCCAAGTCCTCTCCACTGGCAGTCTTAGGGATGTGGATGATCTCGTAGCCAGGCTCGATGCTCTCTGTGGGGGGTCCCTGGGGGTCTGACTCCCCCTCTCTGGGCTGGGGGTAGATGTCCCTGACGGTAGCGTAGAGATCACTGGAGGAATAATCGGGGACCAGACCCTTGATATCAGCAATGCTGCTGTAGTCACTCTCCTTCTCCTCCACATCTAGACCTGGCTTCCCCACCGTGGAGTACATGTCTGACAGCTGGAGAGAGAGAGACTGGGGGGGGCATCAGTGTGAACATCAAAGGCCTTTGTTTTATTTAGATGAGGTCACAGTGGGGCTGACATATCTAATAACCAGGTGAGGTCACAGTGAGGCTGACATATCTAATAACCAGGTGAGGTCACAGTGAGGCTGACATATCTAATAACCAGGTGAGGTCACAGTGAGGCTGACATATCTAATAACCAGGTGAGGTCACAGTGAGGCTGACATATCTAATAACCAGGTGAGGTCACAGTGAGGCTGACACTATCTAATAACCAGGTCTCTAATAACCAGGTGAGGTCACAGTGAGGCTGACATATCTAATAACCAGGTGAGGTCACAGAGAGGCTGACATATCTAATAACCAGGTGAGGTCACAGTGAGACTGACATATCTAATAACCAGGTGAGGTCACAGTGAGGCTGACATATCTAATAACCAGGTGAGGTCACAGTGAGACTGACATATCTAATAACCAGGTGAGGTCACAGTGAGACTGACATATCTAATAACCAGGTGAGGTCACAGTGAGGCTGACATATCTAATAACCAGGTGAGGTCACAGTGAGACTGACATATCTAATAACCAGGTGAGGTCACAGTGAGGCTGACATATCTAATAACCAGGTGAGGTCACAGTGAGGCTGACATATCTAATAACCAGGTGAGGTCACAGTGAGGCTGACATATCTAATAACCAGGTGAGGTCACAGTGAGGCTGACATATCTAATAACCAGGTGAGGTCACAGTGAGGCTGACATATCTAATAACCAGGTGAGGTCACAGTGAGGCTGACATATCTAATAACCAGGTGAGGTCACAGAGAGGCTGACATATCTAATAACCAGGTGAGGTCACAGTGAGGCTGACATATCTAATAACCAGGTGAGGTCACAGAGAGGCTGACATATCTAATAACCAGGTGAGGTCACAGTGAGGCTGACATATCTAATAACCAGGTGAGGTCACAGTGAGGCTGACATATCTAATAACCAGGTGAGGTCACAGAGAGGTGAGGTCACAGTGAGACTGACATATCTAATAACCAGGTGAGGTCACAGTGAGACTGACATATCTAATAACCAGGTGAGGTCACAGTGAGGCTGACATATCTAATAACCATGTGAGGTCACAGTGAGGCTGACATATCTAATAACCAGGTGAGGTCACAGTGAGGCTGACATATCTAATAACCAGGTGAGGTCACAGTGAGCCTGACATCTCTGTTACAAGTAATCTATATACTTTCTAAGCATCAATAGGGGAATGAGAACAGGATAGGGAGTTCAGCGGAGAGCCACCATCTTACCTCGCTCTCTGACACCACAGGGTTGTCTCGCCCCGGTGAGGTAGACAGCAGAAAGTCTAACTGTATAGAGAAGAAAACAAAAACTCACATTCATACTTTCCCGCTCATTAACACTCAACATAAAAACAATGTGCTGTGTTGTGGTTGTGCATACAGTACTTTAACACATTTGAGTTGAGCAGGTGCATATTATTTAGACAATCATTTAGCAGCGTTATTGTGTATAGCTGCTATATCCTGTCCCTTATGACCAGTGGGGAGAGTCATTCATCAACAACACATCGCTGACTGACATACAGAACACCTCTCTGTGGTGTCTAAAGACAACGTCAATATCAGAGATGGTGACTGGCCAGCTGCTACTTCACGTCT
>NC_068439.1:13299388-13304388 GCF_023373465.1 Oncorhynchus keta | reverse complement strand
CCCCAGTCTCCCCAGCGTCTCCCCCTTCCCCCAGTCTCCCTTAGACAGCGTGCGACTCACTAACCCTTCCCCCAGTCTCCCAGCGTTAGACAGCGTGGGACTCACTAACCCTTCCCCCAGTGTCTCCCTTAGACAGCGTGCGACTCACTAACCCTTCCCCCAGTCTCCCCTTAGACAGCGTGCTTCCCCCTTCCCCCAGTCTCCCTTAGACGTGCGAGTCTCCCCTTAGACAGCGTGCGACTCACTAACCCTTCCCCCAGTCTCCCCTTAGACAGCGTGCACTCACTAACCCTTCCCCCAGTCTCCCCTTAGACAGCGTGCGACTCAGTCTCCCCTTAACCCTTCCCCCCCCAGTCTCCCTTAGACAGCGTGCGACTCACAAACCCTTCCCCCAGTCTCCCCTTAGACAGTGTGCGACTCACAAACCCTTCCCCCAGTCTCCCCTTAGACAGCGTGCGACTCACTAACCCTTCCCCCAGTCTCCCCTTAGACAGCGTGCGACTCACTAACCCTTCCCCCAGTCTCCCCTTAGACAGTGTGCGACTCACAAACCCTTCTCCCAGTCTCCCCTTAGACAGCGTGCGACTCACAAACCCTTCCCCCAGTCTCCCCTTAGACAGCGTGCGACTCACAAACCCTTCCCCCAGTCTCCCCTTAGACAGCGTACGACTCACAAACCCTTCCCCCAGTCTCCCCTGCTAAAAGACAAGACCAAGACACTCAATATGTGGTCTCAATCTGTGGTCTCAATATGTGGTCTCAATATGTGGTCTCAATATGAGGTCTTGGGACTGGACTCCAGTACTACAACTCTTCAACCTATTCTCCTCCTCTTAATTTTTATGGCACTGTTCACTCTCTCTCTCCATCTCCATCTCTTCCTTCGCTCTCTCTCTTCCTCTCTCTGCTCTTTCTCTCTACCTCATAATGCCGATCAGACAGAGAGAGACGGAGAGACGCTCTTCCCATTGTTCTGCTTTCTACTCTAACTTTCTACTCTAACTCACAGCTGAATCAACACATCTAGTCAGGAATCAGTTGAGCTGTCTTTCTACTCTAACTCACAGCTGAATCAACACATCTAGTCAGGAATCAGTTGAGCTGTCTTTCTACTAACTCACAGCTATAAGTACTGTATTCTCCTTCACAAACATAGATAAACACGATCCTCACCTCTCCGTTCTGCAGCGCGGCCCCCAGTACCACCACCGCTCCTGCGTCCATCATGGTTGGCTGGTTGTCGTTCTCATCCAGCACCTTGTCAGGTACAGGCGGGGGTTTGTCCTCCTCCTCGGGCTCCTCTATGGGGCTCACAGCAGCAGTGATGGTGGCTGAGCGCCTGGCCTCCAGGTCTGCACTGTAACGGCTCTTCTTGTTCAGATCCACCGAGGCGTACTCCACTCCTGCGCACAGGGGCCCCCGCTCTGGGGAGCCAGGGCTGAGGTGGCCGTTGTGGAGGGCTGGAGGGTTGTTGGGAGGTGGGAGGTGGTTGTGGTGGTGGGAAATTTCATTGTCATCAGGGCTGAGGGGGGACATAGTACCGTCTCCATTGAGGAGACCTGCAGCCAGGCTCCCTGGATGGTCCTTCAGCTCTTTGACCGTCTCGTACAGGGAGTCTTCAACGCTCACATCCCGGGACGCCGTTAAGTCGCCACCTCTCTCCTTCACCACCTAGTTTAGTTGATTCAGACAGCCGTCACTACATTAGGACTAGTCTTCCTGGGTCCATACAGTACAACCGTACAAACACAAGTCAAATAAATAGATAATAACATCAACAACAACAAATCCCTAATACCTCGTAGGTGCCGTCTCCAGAGGGAGGGAGAAGGGGTCCGCTGGAACATCCCATCCCCTCCAGGGTGCTGTTGGGTGGGATGCTGGGCAGCTCGCGGTCCTGGGGACACTTGGAGCTCCGCAACTCGGACTGACTGGACAGCATCTCCTCAGAGGGCTGGGGACTAATGTCCTGGGTGTCTGTCAACACTGGGAGACGATGGATGAATACATTTGAGTTGAGTTCAATTGAATTGAATTGAATTTTGTTGAGTTGAGTTGAGTTGGGTTGGATTGAATTTTGTTGAGTTGAGTTGGGTTGGATTTAATTGAATTGGACACGACAAAGGGAAAAGAGATGATGTGTGTGGGTGGTTATGCTTGGTTAACAGAGAGAGAGAGTTTGAGTATGGGGAGCCTCAATCTTAAACAACAACATTGCATCTTTGAAAGCTGCAGTGGACAATTTGGACTGTTCGTTCACAGATCTAATTTGTACCTTGTTAAACTCCTTTAACGTTGGTTGTCATGCCAGCGGGCCTATCATTTGGCATGGCGACCAACAGGGGAGCGGGCAACAACACATAACTGTTACCAGACCGTAAGTGGAACATGCCTCGTGGATTAGACTGCCACAGGTGTTGAAATCAAAAGGAATAGCCAAGTAAGTAAAGTAAAGAATAGGCTAAATGTAGATGGTCTGTATTCCTAATGAATATTACACTATTTTAAAAAGTCATGAATGAAATGACAACAAACAATAAACAACACATGTAGAAGCGGTCGTCGTGTGTGTGTGTGTGTGTTACCTGTACCACTGGTTAGTGGGCCGTTGTGTGAGCTGCTCACCAATAGGTCAGTCCCTGGGCTGTCCACAGACTGACTACCGGTAAATGTCTCTCTCTCAGACACCTATAGAACGACAAAGACTGGGTTAGGATGGGGATATGTGGCTTATTATAAACACAGGTCTAGGATCAGTTTTACCCTGTGTGGTCCTGTGTGGTTCAGTAAATACACATACTACAAATATATCCACACGCTGTACTATAAGTCACTTTGGATAAGTGGAGTCATATACATTATATATATAGTACCAGTCAAAAGTTTGGACACACCTACTCATTCAAGGGTATTTCTTTATTTGTACTATTTTCTACATTGTAGAATAATAGTGAAGACTTCAACACAATGAAATAACATATGGAATCATGTAGTAACCAAAAGAAGTGTTAAACATATCAAAATATATTATAGATTCTTCAAAGTAGCCCCCCTTTGCCTTGATGACAGCTTTGCACACTCTTGGCATTCTCTCAACCAGATTCACCTTGAAGGTTTTTCCAACAGTCTTGAAGGAGTTCCCACATATGCTGAGCACTTGTTGGCTGCTTTTCCTACACTCTGCAGTCCAACTCATCCCAAACCATCTCAATTGGGTTGAGGTCGGGTGATTGTGGAGGCCAGGTAATCTGATGCATCACTCTCCTTCTTGGTCAAATAACCCTTACCCAGCCTGGATGTGTTGGGTCATTGTCCTGTTGAAAAACAAATGATAGTCCCACTAAGTGCAAACCTGATGAAATGACACATCTCTGCAGAATGCTGTGGTAGCCATGCTGGTTAAGTGTGCCTTGAATTGTAAATAAATTACAGACAGTGTCACCAGAAAAGCAGTCCCACACCATCACACCTGCTCCTCCATGCTTCACGATGGGAACCACACATGCAGAGATCATCCGTTCACCTACTCTGCGTCTCACAAAGACACGGCGGTTCGAACCAAAAATCTCAAATTTGGACTCATCGGGCCAAAGGAAAGATTTCCAACGGTCTAATGTCCATTGCTTGTGTTTCTTGGCCCAAGCAAGTGTCTTCTTCTTATTGGTGTCCTTTAGTAGTGGTTTCTTTGCAGCAGTTCGACCCTGAATTCCTGATTCATGCTGGCTCCTTTGAATAGTTGATGTTTAGATGTGTCTGTACTTGAACTCTGTAAAACACTTATTTAGGCTGAAACCTGAGGCTGGTAACTCTAATGAACTTATCCTCAGCAGCAGACGTAACTCTGGGTCTTCCTTTCCTGTAGCCGTCCTCATGAGAGCCAGTTTCATCATAGAGCTGGATGGTTTTTGAGACTGCACTTGAAATGTTCCAGATTGACTGACCTTCATGTCTTAAAGTACTGATGGATTGTCATTTCTCTTTGCTTATTTGAGCTATTGTTGTCATAATATGGACTCGGTCTTTTACCAAATAGGGCTCTTCTGTATACCCATCCTACCTTGTCACAACACAACTGATTGGCTCAAACACATTAAGTAGAAAGGAAATTCCACAAATTAACTTTTAACATGGCCCACCTGTTAATTGAAATGCATTCCAGGTGACTACCTCATGAAGCTGGTTGAGAGAATGCCAAGAGTTTGCAAAGCTGTCATTAGTGCAAAGGGTGGCTACTTTGAAGAATATGACAAATATTTTGTTTAACACTTATTTTGGTTACTACATGATTCCATATGTGTTATTTCATAGTTTTGATGTCTTCACTATTATTCTACAATGTATAGAAAAGTACAAATAAAGAAAAACCCTGGAACGAGTAGGTGTGTCCACACTTTTGACTAGTACTGTACATTAGATCAGTGGCATCCTACTCCTCATGCTGAGAGGCTGTGGTCAAATATAATACCTTTACACAATTACACCTCAATTCCTATGAACATCAGCACATTGTGATGGGAGAAATGGGCATTGAGCCACACTGCAGGTCTTTACATTGTTTGTCAGGCACCTCACTGACATGAAAACCAAAGGACAGAGAGGACGTAACCATTAGCTCTACACCACCACCTGGTGGCTGTGTCTGATAATGACTGAATCCGATGTCATTCCTATAGACTGGAGACACAAGGGGTCAGTCTGCTGAGGAGAAGACAAAGACCCAATTCAACCTGCCAGTCTGTGGTTAAAGTGAAGTCCTCCTCCATAACTTCACAGGCGAGGCCCGACCCTACAGCCTAAATGTCTCCAGATACTGTAAGTATGAGATAAAAAAGGTTGCCACGTCCCCAGGGGGTTTGAGCAACGACTGTTTGTGTGTGTGACAGCAAGTAATTAGAATGTAAGGACGATGTCAGTGTCTTTCTAAAGAGAGCTATTTATCTCACTTAAACACAACTTGTGAGTGTAATTTAGTCTTTACCATAGCTAATGCTCATTATGGT
>NC_068439.1:13291888-13294388 GCF_023373465.1 Oncorhynchus keta | reverse complement strand
CAATGTGCAGGGGTACCAGTACTGAGTCGATATGCAGAGGTACCAGTATTGAGTCGATATGCAGAGGTACCAGTACCGAGTCGATATGCTGGGTACCAGTACTGAGTCAATGTGCAGGGGTACCAGTACTGAGTCGATATGCAGGTGTAACGAGGTCATTGAGGTAGATTTGTTCATATAGGTTGGGATAGAGTGACTAGGCAACAGGATAGATAATAAGTCCAGGTAGCTAATTGGTTAATTATTTATCAGTCTTATGGCTTGGGGGTTGAAGCTGTTCAGGGTCCTTCCTGTTGGTTTCAGACTTGGTGCATCAGTACTGCTTGCCGTGCGGTAGCAGAGAGAACAGTCTATGACTTGGGTGGCACTCTGCTCTGATCCTATGCAAATGTAGTTGTGGAGCGTGGGAGCTGCGAGAACTACAGTAAGTTCAGGCCAGCATTGTGTAACAGAAACAACACACACACACACAGTGTGAAAGTACACCCAGTAGCAGAGTGAAAACCACCCAAGCTTCTGTCAACATCAGCAGCTCAGTGGTGTGAACTAATGACACGTCTTGAGAGGTGATGCATACCAAGGACCAACGGAAACAAACATACTATACATAAGCTGTTTACACACTCCACCCATTTACACACTCCACTATATTTACATACTCCACTCTATTTACACACTCCACTCTATTTACACACTCCACTCTATTTACACACTCCACTCTATTTACACACTCCACCCATTTACACACTCCACTATATTTACATACTCCACTCTATTTACACACTCCACTCTATTTACACACTCCACCCATTTACACACTCCACTATATTTACATACTCCACTCTATTTACACACTCCACTCTATTTACACACTCCACTATATTTACATACTCCACTCTATTTACACACTCCACTCTATTTACACACTCCACTCTATTTACACACTCCACTATATTTACATACTCCACTCTATTTACACACTCCACTCTATTTGCATACCCCACTCTCTATTTACACACTCCACTCTCTATTTACACACTCCACTCTCTATTTACACACTCCACTATATTTACATACTCCACTCTATTTACACACTCCACTATATTTACACACTCCACTCTCTATTTACACACTCCACTCTATTTGCATACCCCACTCTCTATTTACACACTCCACTCTCTATTTACACACTCCACTATATTTACATACTCCACTCTATTTACACACTCCACTATATTTACACACTCCACTCTCTATTTACATACTCCACTCTATTAAAAACACTCTACTCTATTTACACACCACTCTATTTACACACCCCACTCTATTTACACACTCCAGTCTATTTACACACTCTACTCTATTTACACACCACTCTATTTACACACCCAACTCTATTTACACACTCCACTCTATTTACACACTCTACTCTATTTACACACCACTCTATTTACACACTCCACTCTATTTACACACTCCACTCTATTTACACACCACTCTATTTACACACTCCACTCTATTTACACACTCCACTCTATTTACACACCCCACTCTATTTACACACTCTACTCTATTTACACACCACTCTATTTGACCCTCAGTCCCAGAGTGAGAATCTGTCCTGTGAGTTACAGTTCAAGCAGACGGTGAACAGAACCTTACCTTGATACCTTGTTGACTCAGGCTGTGGTTATTCAGTAGCTCGTCCTTGCCTGCAGAGAGGAGAGAGAGAGGAGTTACTAACTGTGGGAAGTAGCGTGGTGGTGTAGAGTAGAGCACTGCAGAACCTATAGCAGGGTGGGGTATATAGACAACTCTCATCTCCTTCCCTAGTCCATAATAATAACTCTCATCTCCTTCCCTAGTCCATAATAATAACTCTCATCTCCTTCACTAGTCCATAGTAACTCTCATCTCCTTCCCTAGTCCATAATAATTATCATTTCCTTCCCTAGTCCATAATAACTCTCATCTCCTTCCCTAGTCCATAGTAACTCTCATCTCCTTCCCTAGTCCATAATAATAACTCTCATCTCCTTCACTAGTCCATAATAACTCTCATCTCCTTCCCTAGTCCATAGTAACTCTCATCTCCTTCCCTAGTCCATAGTAATAACTCTCATCTCCTTCCCTAGTCCATAGTAATAACTCTCATCTCCTTCCCTAGTCCATAGTAATAACTCTCATCTCCTTCCCTAGTCCATAATAACTCTCATCTCCTTCCCTAGTCCATAGTAATAACTCTCATCTCCTTCCCTAGTCCATAGTAATAACTCTCATCTCCTTCCCTAGTCCATAGTAATAACTCTCATCTCCTTCCCTAGTCCATAATAACTCTCATCTCCTTCCCTAGTCCATAGTAATAACTCTCATCTCCTTCCCTAGTCCATAGTAATAACTCTCATCTCCTTCCCTAGTCCATAATAACTCTCATCTCCTTCCCTAGTCCATAGTAATAACTCTCATCTCCTTCCCTAGTCCATAGTAATAACTCTCATCT